>NC_069504.1:1154092376-1154279876 GCF_027579735.1 Bombina bombina
ATACTGACAGTACTAGAGACAGCACAACATATATAATATATATATACTATGTACTCATACTGACAGTACAGAGACAGCACAACATATATAATATATATTACTATGTACTGAGTACTGACAGTACTAGAGACCAGCACAACATAGTATATATATATACTATGTACTGATACTGACAGTACCAGAGACAGCACAACATATATAATATATATACTATGTACTGATACTGACAGTACCAGAGACAGCACAACATATATAATATATATATACTATGTACTGATACTGACAGTACTAGAGACAGCACAACATATATAATATATATACTATGTACTGATACTGACAGTACTAGAGACAGCACAACATATATAATATATATACTATGTACTGATACTGACAGTACTAGAGACAGCACAACATATATAATATATATACTATGTACTGATACTGACAGTACTAGAGACAGCACAACATATATAATATATATACTATGTACTGATACTGACAGTACTAGAGACAGCACAACATATATAATATATATACTATGTACTGATACTGACAGTACTAGAGACAGCACAACATATATAATATATATACTATGTACTGATACTGACAGTACTAGAGACAGCACAACATATATAAATATATATATACTATGTACTGATACTGACAGTACTAGAGACAGCACAACATATATAATATATATACTATGTACTGATACTGACAGTACTAGAGACAGCACAACATATATAATATATATACTATGTACTGATACTGACAGTACTAGAGACAGCACAACATATATAATATATATACTATGTACTGATACTGACAGTACTAGAGACAGCACAACATATATAATATATATACTATGTACTGATACTGACAGTACTAGAGACAGCACAACATATATAATATATATACTATGTACTGATACTGACAGTACTAGAGACAGCACAACATATATAATATATATACTATGTACTGATACTGACAGTACTAGAGAGAGCACAACATATATAATATATATACTATGTACTGATACTGACAGTACTAGAGACAGCACAACATATATAATATATATACTATGTACTGATACTGACAGTACTAGAGACAGCACAACATATATAATATATATACTATGTACTGATACTGACAGTACTAGAGACAGCACAACAATATAATATATATTATACTATGTACTGATACTCGACAGTACCAGAGCAGCACAACATATATAATATATTATACTATTTACTGATATGGACTGTACTAGAGAAGACAGCCACAAATATATAATTTATATATATACTATGTACTGTTACTGACAGTACAGAGCAGCACAACATATATAATTATTTATACTTTGTACTGATACTGACAGTACTAGAGACAGCACAACATATATAATATATATACTATGTACTGATACTGACAGTACTAGAGACAGCACAACATATATAATATATATACTATGTACTGATACTGACAGTACTAGAGACAGCACAACATATATAATATATATACTATGTACTGATACTGACAGTACTAGAGACAGCACAACATATATAATATATATACTATGTACTGATACTGACAGTACTAGAGACAGCACAACATATATAATATATATACTATGTACTGATACTGACAGTACTAGAGACAGCACAACATATATAATATATATACTATGTACTGATACTGACAGTACTAGAGACAGCACAACATATATAATATATATACTATGTACTGATACTGACAGTACCAGAGACAGCACAACATATATAATATATATACTATGTACTGATACTGACAGTACTAGAGACAGCACAACATATAATATATATATACTATGTACTGATACTGACAGTACTAGAGACAGCACAACATATATAATATATATACTATGTACTGATACTGACAGTACTAGAGACAGCACAAACATATATAATATATATACTATGTACCTGATACTGACAGTACTAGAGACAAGCACACATATATAATAATATCTATACTATGTAATGATACCTGACAGTACTAGAGACAGCACAACATATATAATATATATACTATGCTTCTGTACTGACAGTACTAGAGACAGCACAACATATATAATATATATACTATTTAATGATACTGACATTACTAGAGACAGCACAACATATATAATATATATACTATGTACTGATACTGACAGTACCAGAGACAGCACAACATATATAATATATATACTATGTACTGATACTGACAGTACTAGAGACAGCACAACATATATAATATATATACTATGTACTGATACTGACAGTACTAGAGACAGCACAAACATATATAATATATATACTACTATGTACTGATACTGACAGTACTAGAGACAGCACAAACATATATAATATATATACTATGTACTGATACTGACAGTACTAGAGACAGCACAACATATATAATATATATACTATGTACTGATACTGACAGTACAGAGACAGCACAACATATTATAATATATTACTATGTACTGATACTGACAGTACTAGAGACAGCACAACATATATAATAGTATACTATGTACTGATACTGACAGTACTAGAGACAGCACAACATATATAATATATATACTATGTACTGATACTGACAGTACTAGAGACAGCACAACATATATAATATATATACTATGTACTGATACTGACAGTACTAGAGACAGCACAACATATATAATATATATACTATGTACTGATACTGACAGTACTAGAGACAGCACAACATATATAATATATATACTATGTACTGATACTGACAGTACTAGAGACAGCACAACATATATAATATATATACTATGTACTGATACTGACAGTACTAGAGTCAGCACAACATATATAATATATATACTATGTACTGATACTGACAGTACTAGAGACAGCACAACATATATATATTATATATGTTGTGCTGTCTCTAGTACTGATACTGACAGTACTAGAGACAGCACAACATATATAATATATATATACTATGTACTGATACTGACAGTACTAGAGACAGCACAACATATATAATTATATATACTATGTACTGATACTGACAGTACTAGAGACAGCACAACATATATAATATATATACTATGTACTGATACTGACAGTACTAGAGACAGCACAACATATATAATATATATACTATGTACTGATACTGACAGTACCAAGAGACAGCACAACATATATAATATATATACTATGTACTGATACTGACAGTACTAGAGACAGCACAACATATATAATATATATACTATGTACTGATACTGACAGTACTAGAGACAGCACAACATATATATATATATATACTATGTACTGATACTGACAGTACTAGAGACAGCACAACATATATAATATATATACTATGTACTGATACTGACTGTACTAGAGACAGCACAACATATATATATTATACTATGTACTGATACTGACAGTACTAGAGACAGCACAACATATATAATATATATACTATGTACTGATAGTGACAGTACCAGAGACAGCACAACATATATATAATATATATACTATGTACTGATACTGACAGTACTAGAGAGAGCACAACATATATAATATATATATATATATATATACTATGTACTGATACTGACAGTACCAGAGACAGCACAACATATATAATATATATACTATGTACTGATACTGACAGAACTAGAGACAGCACAACATATATAATATATATACTATGTACTGATACTGACAGTACTAGAGACAACACAACATATATAATATATATACTATGTACTGATACTGACAGTACTAGAGACAGCACAACATATATAATATATATACTATGTACTGATACTGACAGTACCAGAGACAGCACAACATATATAATATATATATACTATGTACTGATACTGACAGTACCAGAGACAGCACAACATATATAATATATATACTATGTACTGATACTGACAGTACTAGAGACAGCACAACATATATAATATATATACTATGTACTGATACTGACTGTACTAGAGACAGCACAACATATATAATATATATATACTATGTACTGATACTGACAGTACTAGAGACAGCACAACATATATAATATATATACTATGTACTGATACTGACATTACTAGAGACAGCACAACATATATAATATATATACTATGTACTGATACTGACAGTGCTAGAGACAGCACAACATATATAATATATATACTATGCACTGATACTGACAGTACTAGAGACAGCACAACATATATAATATATATACTATGTACTGATACTGACAGTACTAGAGACAGCCCAACATATAATATATATACTATGTACTGATACTGACAGTACTAGAGACAGCCCAACATATAATATATATACTATGTACTGATACTGACAATACTAGACACAGCACAACATATATAATATATATACTATGTACTGATACTGACAGTACCAGAGACAGCACAACATATATAATATATATACTATGTACTGATACTGACAGTACTAGAGACAGCACAACATATATAATATATAATACTATGTACTGATACTGACAGTACTAGAGACAGCACAACATATATAATATATATACTATGTACTGATACTGACAGTACTAGAGGACACACAACATATATAATTATATATACTATTACGATACGTGGACAGTACTAGAGACAGCACAAACATATATAATATATATACTATGTACTGATACTGGACAGTACTAGAGACAGCACAGACATTATAATATATATATACTATGTACTGATACTGACAGTACTAGAGACAGCACAACATATATAATATATATACTATGTACTGATACTGACAGTACTAGAGACAGCACAACATATATAATATTATCTAGCTATGTACTGATACTGACAGTACTAGAGACAGCACAAACATATATAATATATATATACTATGTACTGATACTGACAGTACTAGAGACAGCACAACATATATATATATATAACTATGTACTGATACTGACAGTACTAGAGACAGCACAACATATATAATATATATATACTATGTACTGATACTGACAGTACTAGAGACAGCACAACGTATATAATATATATACTATGTACTGATACTGACAGTACTAGAGACAGCACAACATATATAATATATATATATGTACTGATACTGACTGTACTAGAGACAGCACAACATATATAATATATATACTATGTACTGATACTGACAGTACTAGAGACAGCACAACATATATATATATATATACTATGTACTGATACTGACAGTACTAGAGACAGCACAACATATATAATATATATACTATGTACTGATACTGACAGTACTAGAGACAGCACAACATATATAATATATATATACTATGTACTGATACTTGACAGTACGTAGGGACAGCACAACTATATTAATATCTATACTATTGTACTGATACTGACAGTACTAAGAGACAGCACAAATATTATAATATATATACTATGTACTGAACCTGACATTACTAGAGAAGCACTACATATATAATATATATATACTATGTACTGATACGGACAGTACCTAGATACAGCACAACAATATATAATATATATAACTATGTGTACTGATACTGACAGTACTAGAGGTACAGCTACAACATATATAGATATATATCCTATGTACTGATACTGAGTACTAGAGACAGCACGAACATATATAATATATATACTGTGACTGATACTGGACAGTACTAGGAGCAGCCAGCATATATAATAATTATACTATGTACTGATAACTGACAGTACTAGAGACAGCACCAACATATATAATATATATACTATGTACTCGATACTGACAGTACTAGAGGACCAGCACAACAAATAATATATATACTATGTACTGATACTGACAGTACTAGAACAGCACAACATATAAAATATATATACTATGTTCGATACTGACAGTACTAGAGGACAGCACAACATATATAATATATATACTATGTACTGATTACTGACAGTACTAGAGACAGCACAACATATATAATATATAACATGTACTGATACTGACAGTAATTAAGACTGCACAACATATATAATATAATACTATGTACTGATCCTGACAGTACTGAGAGACGCACAACATCTATATATATATATATATAATATATAAATATATATATATATATATATATATATATATATATACTAAGTACTGATACTGCCAGTACCAGAGAACGCACAACATATATAATATATATACTATTGTACTGATACTGACAATACTAGAGACAGCACAACATATATAATAGATATACTAGATACAGATACTGACATACTAAGTCAGCACAACATATATAAAAAATATACTATGTACTGCTACGACAGAACAAGAGACAGCACAACAAAAATAATATATATATACATGTACTGATACTGACAGTACTAGAGAACAGACACAACATATATAATGAAATATACTATGTAATGATACTGACAGTACAAGAGACAGCACAACATATATAATATTTATACTATGTACTGATACTGACAGTACAGAAGACAGCACAACATATATAATATATATACTATGTACTGATACTGACAGTACCTAGAGACAGCACAACATATATAATATATATACTATGTACTGATACTGACAGGTACTAGAGACAGCACAACATATATAAAATATATACTATGTATTGATACTTGGGGGGGGGGACAAGTACTAGAAGACAGCACAACATAATATATATATATACTTGTACTGATACTGCCAAGTACTATGAGGACCAGCACAACATATATAATATATATTACTATGTACTGATACTGACAGTACCTAGAGACAGCACAACATATATAATATATATACTATGTACTGATACTGTACAGTACTAGGAACAGGCACAACATATATAATATATATACTATGTACTATGATACTGACAGTACTAGAGACAGCCCAACATATAAAAATATATATACTATGTTACTGATACAGACAGTACTAGAGACACGACAACATATATAATCATATATATCTTATGTACTGATACTGACAGTACTTAGAGACAGCACAACATATATAATATATATACTATGTACTGATACTGACAGTACTAGAGACAGCACAACATATATATATATATACTATGTACTGATACTGACAGTACTAGAGACAGCACAACATATATAATATATATATACTATGTAACTGATACTGACAGTACTAGAGACAGCACAACATATATAATATATATATACTATGTACTGATACTGACAGTAACTAGAGACAGCACAACATATATAATATATATACTATGTACTGATACTGACAGTACGAGAGACAGCACAACATATATAATATATATACTATGTACTGATACTGACAGTACTAGAGACAGCACAACATATATAATATATATACTATGTACTGATACTGACAGTACTAGAGACAGCACAACATATATAATATATATATACTATGTACTGATACTGACAGTACCAGAGACAGCACAACATATATAATATATATATATACTATGTACTGATACTGGACAGTACTAGGAGGACAGCACAACATATATAATATATATACTATGTCTGATACTGACAGTACTAGAGGACAGCGACAACATATCTATAATATATATACTAATGTACTGATACTGACAGAGTACTAGAGACAGCACAACATATATAAGATATTATACTATGTACTGACTATGAAGTACTTAGAGAAGACAACATTTTACTATATACTACTATGTACTGATCTGACAGTACTAGCGACGAAACATCATATAATATATATACTATGTACTGATATCGACAGCTATAGAGACAGCCACAAACATATATATTATATATATGTGTAACTGATACTGACAGTACTAGAGACAGCACAAACATATATAATATATATATACTATGTACTGATACTGACAGTACTAGAGACAGCACAACATATATAATAATATATACTATGTACTGATTACTTGACAGTACCTAGAGACAGCACAACATATATATATATATATACTATGTACTGATACTGACAGTACTAGAGACAGCACAACATATATAATATATATACTATGTACTGATACTGACAGTACTAGAGACAGCACAACATATATAGCACAACATATATAATAAATATACTATGTACTGATACTGACTGTACTAGAGACAGCACAACATATATAATATATTATACTAGGTACTGAAACTGACAGTACTAGAGACAGCACAACATATATAATAATATATATACTATGTACTGATACTGACAGTACTAGAGACATGCACAACATATATAATATATTATACTATGTACTGATACTGACAGTACTAGAGACAGCACAACATATATAATTATATATACTGATGTACTGATACTGACAGTACTAGAGACAGCACAACATATAATATATATATACTATGTACTGATACTGACAGTACTAGAGACAGCACAACATATATATATATATATACTATGTACTGATACTGACAGTACTAGAGACAGCACAACATATATAATATATATACTATGTACTGATACTGACAGTACTAGAGACAGCACAACATATATAATATATATACTATGTACTGATACTGACAGTACTAGAGACAGCACAACATATATAATATATATACTATGTACTGATACTGACAGTACTAGAGACAGCACAACATATATAATATATATACTATGTACTGATACTGACAGTACGAGAGACAGCACAACATATATAATATATATACTATGTACTGATACTGACAGTACTAGAGACAGCACAACATATATAATATATATACTATGTACTGATACTGACAGTACTAGAGACAGCACAACATATATAATATATATACTATGTACTGATACTGACAGTACTAGAGACAGCACAACATATATAATATATATACTATGTACTGATACTGACAGTAACCTAGAGACAGCACAACATATATAATATATATATACTATGTACTGATACTGACAGTACTAGAGACAGCACAACATATATAATATATATATATACTATGTACTGATACTGACAGTACTAGAGACAGCACAACATATATAATATATATACTATGTACTGATACTGACAGTACTAGAGACAGCACAACATATATAATATATATATACTATGTACTGATACTGACAGTACTAGAGACAGCACAACATATATAATATATATACTATGTACTGATACTGACAGTACTAGAGACATCACAACATATATAATATATTTACTATGTACTGATACTGACAGTACTAGAGACAGCACAACATTATTAATATATATACTATGTACTGATACTGACAGTACTAGAGACAGCACAACATATATAATATATATACTATGTACTGATACTGACAGTACTAGAGACAGCACAACATATATAATATATATACTATGTACTGATACTGACAGTACCTAGAGACAGCACAACATCCTATAATATATATACTATGTACTGATACTGACAGTACTAGAGACAGCACAACATATATAATATATATATACTATGTACTGATACTGACAGTACTAGAGACAGCACAACATATATATATTATATACTATGTACTGATACTGACAGTACTAGAGACAGCACAACATATATAATATAGTATACAATGTACTGATACTGACAGTAACTAGAGGACAGCACAACATATATAATATATATACTATGTACTGATACTGACAGTACCTAGAGACAGCACAACATATAAATTTATATATACTATGTAACTGTACTAGAAAGATACTAGAGAGCAGCACAACATATATTATATATATACTATGTACTGATCACTGACGTCAATAGAGACAGCACAATAATAATAATATATATACTATGTACTGATACTGACAGTACCAGAGACAGCAACATACATAAATATATATCTTACTATGTACTGATATGACCAGTACCTAGAGACAGCACAACATATATAATATATATACTATGATACTGATACTCGTCAGTACTAGAGACAGCACAACATATATAATATATATACTATGTACTGATACTGACAGTACTAGAGACAGCACAACATATATCATATATATATTATGTACTGATACCTGACAGTTCTAGAGACAGCACAAAAATATATAATATATATACTATGTACTGATACTGACAGTACTAGAGACAGCACAACATATATAATATATATACTATGTACTGATACTGACAGTACTAGAGACAGCACAACATATATAATATATATATACTATGTACTGATACTGACAGTACTAGAGACAGCACAACATATATAATATATATACTATGTACTGATACTGACAGTACTAGAGACAGCACAACATATATAATATATATACTATGTACTGATACTGACAGTACTAGAGACAGCACAACATATATAATATATATATACTATGTACTGATACTGACAGTACTAGAGACAGCACAACATATATAATATATATACTATGTACTGATACTGACAGTACTAGAGACAGCACAACATATATAATATATATATACTATGTACTGATACTGACAGTACTAGAGACAGCACAACATATATAATATATATATACTATGTACTGATACTGACAGTACTAGAGACAGCACAACATATATAATATATATATACTATGTACTGATACTGACAGTACTAGAGACAGCACAACATATATATATTATATATACTATGTACTGATACTGACAGTACTAGAGACAGCACAACATATATAATATATAACTATGTACTGATACTGACAGTACTAGAGACAGCACAACATATATAATATTATATACTATGTACTGATACTGACAGTACTAGAGACAGCACAACATATATAATATATATATACTATGTACTGATACTGACAGTACTAGAGACAGCACAACATATATAATATATATACTATGTACTGATACTGACAGTACTAGAGACAGCACAACATATATAATATATATACTATGTACTGATACTGACAGTACTAGAGACAGCACAACATATATAATATATATACTATGTACTGATACTGACAGTACTAGAGACAGCACAACATATATAATATATATACTATGTACTGATACTGACAGTACTAGAGACAGCACAACATATATAATATATATACTATGTACTGATACTGACAGTACTAGAGACAGCACAACATATATAATATATATACTATGTACTGATACTGACAGTACTAGAGACAGCACAACATATATAATATATATACTATGTACTGATACTGACAGTACTAGAGACAGCACAACATATATAATATATATACTATGTACTGATACTGACAGTACTAGAGACAGCACAACATATATAATATATATACTATGTACTGATACTGACAGTACTAGAGACAGCACAACATATATAATATATATACTATGTACTGATACTGACAGTACTAGAGACAGCACAACATATATAATATATATACTATGTACTGATACTGACAGTACTAGAGACAGCACAACATATATAATATATATATACTATGTACTGATACTGACAGTACTAGAGACAGCACAACATATATAATATATATACTATGTACTGATACTGACAGTACTAGAGACAGCACAACATATATAATATATATACTATGTACTGATACTGACAGTACTAGAGACAGCACAACATATATAATATATATACTATGTACTGATACTGACAGTACTAGAGACAGCACAACATATATAATATATATACTATGTACTGATACTGACAGTACTAGAGACAGCACAACATATATAATATATATACTATGTACTGATACTGACAGTACTAGAGACAGCACAACATATATAATATATATACTATGTACTGATACTGACAGTACTAGAGACAGCACAACATATATAATATATATACTATGTACTGATACTGACAGTACCAGAGACAGCACAACATATATAATATATATACTATGTACTGATACTGACAGTACTAGAGACAGCACAACATATATAATATATATACTATGTACTGATACTGACAGTACTAGAGACAGCACAACATATATAATATATATACTATGTACTGATACTGACAGTACTAGAGACAGCACAACATATATAATATATATACTATGTACTGATACTGACAGTACTAGAGACAGCACAACATATATAATATATATACTATGTACTGATACTGACAGTACAGAGACAGCACAACATATATAATATATATACTATGTACTGATACTGACAGTACTAGAGACAGCACAACATATATAATATATATACTATGTACTGATACTGACAGTACTAGAGACAGCACAACATATATAATATATATACTATGTACTGATACTGACAGTACTAGAGACAGCACAACATATATAATATATATATATATGTACTGATACTGACAGTACTAGAGACAGCACTACATATATAATATTATATACTATGTACTGATACTGACAGTACTAGAGACAGCACAACATATATAATATATATACTATGTACTGATACTGACAGTACTAGAGACAGCACAACATATATAATATATATACTATGTACTGATACTGACAGTACTAGAGACAGCACAACATATATAATATATATACTATGTACTGATACTGACAGTACTAGAGACAGCACAACATATATAATATATATACTATGTACTGATACTGACAGTACTAGAGACAGCACAACATATATAATATATATATACTATGTACTGATACTGACAGTACTAGAGACAGCACAACATATATAATATATATACTATGTACTGATACTGACAGTACTAGAGACAGCACAACATATATAATATATATACTATGTACTGATACTGACAGTACTAGAGACAGCAACATATATAATATATATACTATGTACTGATACTGACAGTACTAGAGACAGCACAACATATATAATATATATACTATGTACTGATACTGACAGTACTAGAGACAGCACGACATATATAATATATATACTATGTACTGATACTGACAGTACTAGAGACAGCACAACATATATAATATATTATACTATGTACTGATACTGACAGTACTAGAGACAGCACAACATATATAATATATATACTATGTACTGATACTGACAGTACCAGAGACAGCACAACATATATAATATATATACTATGTACTGATACTGACAGTACTAGAGACAGCACAACATATAATATATATACTATGTACTGATACTGACAGTACTAGAGACAGCACAACATATATAATATATATACTATGTACTGATAAAGACAGTACTAGAGACAGCACAACATATATAATATATATATACTATGTACTGATACTGACAGTACTAGAGACAGCACAACATATATAATATATATATACTATGTACTGATACTGACAGTACCAGAGACAACACAACATATATAATATATATATACTATGTACTGATACTGACAGTACCAGAGACAGCACAACATATATAATATATATACTATGTACTGATACTGACAGTACTAGAGACAGCACAACATATATAATATATATACTATGTACTGATACTGACAGTACTAGAGACAGCACAACATATATAATATATATACTATGTACTGATACTGACAGTACTAGAGACAGCACAACATATATAATATATATACTATGTACTGATACTGACAGTACTAGAGACAGCACAACATATATAATATATATACTATGTACTGATACTGACAGTACTAGAGACAGCACAACATATATAATATATATACTATGTACTGATACTGACAGTACTAGAGACAGCACAACATATATAATATATATACTATGTACTGATACTGACAGTACTAGAGACAGCACAACATATATAATATATATATACTATGTACTGATACTGACAGTACTAGAGACAGCACAACATATATAATATATATATACTGTGTACTGATACTGACAGTACTAGAGACAGCACAACATATATAATATATATACTATGTACTGATACTGACAGTACTAGAGACAGCACAACATATATAATATATATACTATGTACTGATACTGACAGTACTAGAGACAGCACAAATATATAATATATATACTATGTACTGATACTGACAGTACTAGAGACAGCACAACATATATAATATATATACTATGTACTGATACTGACAGTACTAGAGACAGCACAACATATATAATATATATACTATGTACTGATACTGACAGTACTAGAGACAGCACAACATATATATATATATATATATATATATATATATATATATATATATATATATATATATATATATATATATGTGTGTGTATATATATGTATATATAAACAATTATATCAATAATACTTTATTGTATCATAAAAGTAACGTTTTGGGGATTTTAACCCCGTCCTCAGACCATACAAACAGTGTACATACCTTGCTCCTCAAATACCTTGCACCAAACAATTCATGCCGCAGAACCGGAAGTCGCCTGGCGTTCTGACCGCACTGCTGCGCAGGCACCATGGCTACCGGATGCGGCGTAGGTAAAAACAGATTTATCAGAGAAACATGTTACAATTGATACTGGCAAACTATACAGAGATCCCTATTGTCTGATTGCCAGCTAGCTAATAACCTATATTGCCTGTTCTAGTTAACTATACCAACTATATCATTATTAAAAAATGTATACCACCAAACATCCGCTTACTGGTACCAATATAGTTAACCATATGTTAATTTTGTTCTACCCAAATAGGCATTTTATAACAGCGTACCCTGATACATTCTAAACATTTTTTCATGAACAAACTTATAACCTTGTAGTCACTACATGGAGTGTAGTCATTTCATCACGTCAGCACTTACAATAAATCACATATGTACCAATCTATAGTAGACTATAACTCAAAATGATATCAAGGCTAACTTAAAGAAAACAGTGCCAGTCCAGATGGGTATTCAACCTCCCAGGCACCAAGGTACTTAGGTTGTAGATCCACCTGGACTCACACTGTAACAGCATTTTACCCCTATCACCCCCTCTTACCAAGGGTGGGATATGATCTTTGTTCACAAATCTTAGGTCAGCTACTGTATGGCCAGAGAGTGCAAAATGCTGAGCTACGGGTTGTTCAGAACCCTTTTTATCTATGGCAGCTCTAATAGCAGCATGGTGGTTGGCCACGCAGGTGCAGAGATCGTCAATAGTTTTACCGACATAGAATAACCCACAAGGACAGTGTAACAAATAAACAATAAAAGTCGTTCTGCAGGTTACTCTCTGTCGGATGGTATACCTACGATTGGTACTAGGATGTGTAAAGAATTTTGCATTTAGCAGCCCATTGCACGTTGTGCACCCAGCACATCTATAACAACCAGGTTTTACAGTCTGTAGCCAGGTAGCAGTCCTATAGATTTGGATCGGATCCACCTTTACCAGGATGTCTTAATATCACTTACAAGCTGCTGCCCCGGGATCCTACAAAAATATGTAAGACACAAATTGACCAGGTCTTGACCGACCCTTCAATAATCGATGGCAGGACAAACAAGAGATGGGATTTATGAAAGTACAATATACTTGCATCCCTGCTTTTTATACCTAAGGTACATAAGCATCCGACTACACCACCGGGAAGACCTATAGTATCCTCTATTGGATCTCTCCTACAACCCATTGCAGTGTTTCTGGATAATATTTTACAACCATTAGTGCATAATATGCATTCATTTCTTCTGGATTCCATCAGTCTAATCAAGGAAATGAGAGAGTTCCTGTCTATTGAGTATCCCATATTTCTGGTAATAATGGGAACAGACATAGGCCTTACTCTGACACGGCTGTTTAACTGCTTACTTAGTGACGAGGTTACACCTTCCCCTAGATTTGCCGAGGCTAACATTAGTATTATCCCGAAAGAGGGACGAGACCCCCTCCTAACACAATCATATTGCCCCATATCCTTGCTTAACCAGGATTACAAGATCCTAACACAAATCCTTGCAAACAGACTGGCAAACATTTTGCCATCAGTGATACATGCTGATCAAACAGGCTTTATAAAAGGGAGGTCCTCGGTGCTTAATATTAGAAGAGTCCAAACAATCATCCAATTCTATTGGAAGATAACACAAAACAAATCACCTAAGGCGGAACACAGAGAAGCGGCTTTACTATTTTTAGACACGGAAAAAGCCTTCGATAAGGTTCTGTGGGAACATTTATTCACCACACTAGGCAAAATGGGATTCGAAGGCGTGTTTGTTAGGGCGGTTGCGAACCTCTACAAGACCCCGCAGGCGTCCCTCCTAGTTAATGGTGCAGCTACCTTACCTTTCATGCTGCATAGAGGCACTAGGCAGGGCTGCCCCCTCTCCCCGCTCTTATTCGACATAGCCATAGAACCACTAGCGTCAAAAATCTGACAGACGTTGGAGGGAATGCGTATCGGTGAAAGGGCCCTGCATGTCTCACTGTTTGCTGATGACATGGTACTATATGTCCATGATCCCCTCAGAAATGTCCCAAAATTGATGGAAATGATTAAGGAATTTGGTTTAGTCTCTGGGTATAGGATTAACACAGATAAAACTGAACTACTTTGGCTACTATCAAAGGGTAACAAACGAATCCCCGGCTATGATTTCAGAATAGTAGAAGGAAACTTCAAATATTTAGGCATTACACTCCATGTAGATCCTCGTAGATGGTATACAATCAATTATGGTCCCTTACTCAAAAAACTAGATAGCTTAATTAAAGGATGGTCCCAACTCCCACTATCTCTATCAGGCAGGGTCGGACCAAAATTACTCTATTTCTTCCAAAAAATACCAGCAATACTTAGGAAATTAGATCTAAAATACATTAAGGTGATGGTGCTTGGGTTCATTTGGAACAATAAAAAACATAGAATCAGCTACCTCAAGCTCACTACCCCGCGAGAGATGGGGGGGCTGGCACTACCTAACTTTGAACTCAATGTAAATTTGTCATAGATTGGATGACGGGTCAGTGAAAGTTTACTGATCTTAAACTAGAGAGCGAGTTGATTAAACCTTGGGCACGAGAGATGATACCACATATGACACAGACACAAGCGATTAAACGCTTAGGAGAACTAGATCTCCTGGCCCAACCTGCGAGAGCTTGGAGACAGGCTTGTAAGAGGCTAGGGGGCGACCATAGGTTGATATCATACTTACCATTGTGCGGGAATCCTGAATTCCCTGCAGGCATTACGTCCAAAGCTTTTTTCCAGTGGAGAAGCCAAGGACTATGCACGGTAGGTCAAACGGAGATGGTGGGAGGGAAACACATGCAGTCCTTTGAGAACTTAAGGGAAACATTTGAGTTGTCTAGAACCCACCACTATGCCTACCTACAGGCCAGGCATTAATTTGACAAGCTTCATAGAGAGGTGAGCAACACTGACCAGACACCAATAATACAGAGTATAGGATTAGCAAAACAATACATAAAACTGAACAGACTGGCAAGTATCTCTTGCAAAAACAAGATAGCTGCTATCTGGAGTGAAAATCTGGGGACGGAGGTAACAGGAGAAGAGGTGGAGGAAAGTATACACAGGGTCAAGCTAGCCACACTCTCCTCAGAGGTGAGAGAATCACATTTTAAACTACTACATGATAGCTATGTTACCCCAAAAAAGTTTCAGAAATGGAAAACCGAAAGCGATAGCAAATGTCCTAAATGCGGTCTAATAGATGCAGATATCGAACATATGCTGTGGAGCTGCTCCAGGTTAGTCAGGTTTTGGAGGATTACGGCATACTGGGCAAAAGTAAAGGCACAGATCCCCAGCGGAGACTGGACGTTTCAAAATGTAGTGCTACTAGACTTCAAGAGTCTGTCAAAAAAACCCAAACCACTCATGCACAATATTGTTTCTTCTATAAGATACGACGAGTCCACAGATTCATCCTTTACTTGTGGGATATTATCCTCCTGCTAACAGGAAGTGGCAAAGAGCACCACAGCAGAGCTGTCTATATAGCTCCTCCCTTAGCTCCACCCCCAGTAATTCTCTTTGCCTACTCTAAGTACCAGGAAGGGTAAAGTGAAAGAGGTGATAAAATATTAGTTTTTAGTTTCTTCAAGCATGAGTTTTTTATTTTAAATGGTACAGGTGTGTACTATTTACTCTCAGGCAGCAGATGGATGAAGACTTCTGCCTGGAGGCTGATGATCTTAGCAGTTGTTACTGAGATCCAGAGCAGTTCCCACAGAATGCCTGAGGAGTACTTAAGAAACTTCAGTGTGAGGAACGTTTTTCATGCTATAAGCAGTGAGGTATGATCAGTCATTTTTTTCTGGAGAGTCTGTGGTATTTCAGAATTGGATGACAGTATCCCCATGAGGGTAAGGGTAAGCAGTAATCCTAAGAGAAGAGGGGTATTACTAAGCTTGCATATAGGGGCTGAGAAAAAATGGTTGACACTGAGTTTGAATGTTTGTGGGAAAACGTTTTTTAACTGGGAGTGCTGATAACGTTTTTGGCAAGAAAATATTTATTCATCAGGAAAGTTGTTGATTATTTAATAAGAGGGTACACTTGGCTTCTTTTTTTGGGTTTAAGAACCCACATGGCTAGTTTGAGACCGCTCTGATGCGGTTCATTTGGGCTTAGAGACATCAAGTGAGATGGGCGGGGCCATTTTCGCGCCTCAGTTGCACAGTTGTATTTGCAAGGCAAGCAGCAAACTCCAACTCCGGTGGGCCTTTGTGGGTGTTTTGGGCCAAATCGAAGCTTCTAACCCTGTTTTCCGGATCCATGAGGGCAGGTAAACTGTACAGGGGGTGTTTTTTCCGGATTTTAAAATTTATTATTCATCCGGTTTTTTACTGTAAGGGTTAAGTGTTCCTTTCCTTGGGGGGCAAACTTAGCTGCATAAGTTGCATCTTATATAAAAAAATTGAAATGATCGGATGATTTTAAAGCAGTTTTGCAAAACGTGTATGCTTTTTTTCTCTTAAAGGCGCAGTACCGTTTTTTAAGATTGTTATTTTTTCACTAAATAAAGTGTTTTCAAGCCTGTTTGTGGTTATTACTAGCCTGTTCAACATGTCTGACATTGAGGAAAGCCAATGTTCATTGTGTTTAGAAGCCATTGTGGAACCCCCACTTAAAATGTGTCCCTCATGCACTGAAAGGGCAATAAATTGCAAAGAACATATTTTAGCTGATAAAAGTATGTCGCAGGATGATTCTCAGTCAGAAGGGAATCAGGTTATGCCATCTAATTCTCCCCAAGTGTTACAACCATTAACTCCCGCACAAGCGACGCCAAGTACTTCTAGTGATCTAATTCTTTCACCGTGCAAGATATGGCTGCAGTTATGAATACTACCCTCACAGAGGTTTTATCTAAGCTGCCTGGGTTGCAGGGGAAGCGCAGTAGGTCTGCTGTGAGAGTAAATGCTGAGCCCTCTGACGCTTTATTAGCCATTTCCGATGTACCCTCACAATGTTCTGAGTTGGGGGTGAGGGACTTGCTGTCTGAGCGAGAGATTTCTGATTCAGGAAAGATGTTCCCTCAAACAGACTCAGATATGACAGTTGTTAAATTTTAGCTAGAACACCTCCGCTTGTTACTCAGGGAGGTTTTAGCGACTCTGGATGATTGTGATCCTATTGTAATTCCACCAGAGAAATTGTGTAAAATGGATAGATATCTAGAGGTTCCTACTTACACTAATGTTTTTCCAGTCCCTAAGAGGGTTTTGGACATTGTTACAAAGGAGTGGGATAGACCAGGTATTCCCTTTTCTCCCCCTCCTACTTTTAAGAAAATGTTTCCCATATCAGACACCATTCGGGATTCGTGGCAGACGGTCCCTAAGGTTGAGGGAGCTATTTCTACCCTAGCTAAGTGTACAACTATGCCTATTGAGGACAGTTGTGCTTTCAAAGATCCTATGGATAAAAAATTAGAGGGTCTTCTAAAGAAAATATTTATTCATCAGGGTTTTCTTCGGCAACCTATAGCGTGCATTGTTCCTGTAACTACTGCAGCTGTGTTTTGGTTCGAGGCTCTAGAGGAGGCTCTTCCGGTTGAGACCCCATTAGATGATATTCTGGATAGAATTAGGGCTCTCAAGCTAGCTAATTCTTTCATTACAGATGCCGCTTTTCAACTGGCTAAATTAGCTGCAAAGAATTCAGGTTTTGCCATTTTAGCGCATAGAGCGTTATGGCTTAAGTCCTGGTCTGCTGATGTGTCATTGAAATCTAAGCTTTTAGCCATCCGTTTTAAAGGTAAGACCCTATTCGGGCCCGAACTGAAAGAGATCATTCCAGACATCACTGGAGGAAAAGGCCATGCCCTTCCTCAGGATAAGACAAATAAGATGAGGACCCAACAAAATAATTTTCGTTACTTTCAAAACTTCAAAGGTGGTCCCTCTACCTCCTCCCCTGCTGCAAAGCAAGAGGGGAATTTTGCTCAATCCAATTAAGTCTGGAGACCTAACCAGACTTGGAACAAAGATAAACAGGCCAAGAAGCCCGCTGCTGCCACCAAGACAGCATGAAGGGGCAGTCCCCGATCCGGGACCGGATCTAGTTGGGGGGTTCTACTCCAATCTATTTGTGGTTCCCAAAAAGAGGGAACCTTCAGACCAATTTTAGATCTCAAGATTCTAATCAAATTCCTCAGAGTCCCATCTTTCAAGATGGAGACCATTCGGACAATTTTACCAATGATCCAGGAGGGTCAATATATGACCACCGTGGATTTTAAGGATGCGTATCTACACATCCCTATCCACAAAGATCATCACCAGTTCCTCAGGTTCACCTTTCTGGACAAGCATTACCAGTTTGTTGCTCTTCCCTTCAGGTTGGCCACAGCTCCCAGAATTTTCACAAAGGTGCTAGGGTCCCTTCTGGCGGTTCTAAGGCATATAGCAGTGGCACCTTATCTGGATGATATCTTAATTCAGGCATCAACTTACCAACTAGCCAAATTTCACACGGACATCGTGTTGGCTTTTCTAAGATCTCACGGGTGGAAGGTGAACATACAAAAGAGTTCCCTTATCCCCCTCACAAGAGTTCCATTCCTGGGAACTCTGATAGATTCGGTAGACATGAAAAATTTTCTGACGGAGGTCAGGAAATCAAAGATTTGAACCACCTGCCGAGCTCCTCAATCCATTCCTCGGCCGTCCATGGCTCAGTGTATGGAGGTAATCAGACTAATGGTAGCGGCAATGGACATAGTTCTGTTTGCTCGATTGCATCTCAGACCACTGCAACTGTGCATGCTCAATCAGTGGAATGGGGATTATGCAAATGTATCTTCTCAGATAAATCTGGATCAAGAGACCAGAGACTCTCTTCTTTGGTGGTTGTCACAGGATCATATGTCCCAGGGAATGAGTTTCCGCAGGCCAGCATGGGTCATAGTGACGACGGACACCAGCCTATTGGGCTGGGGTGCAGTCTGGAATTCCCTGAAAGCTCAGGGTGTGTGGACTCAGGAGGAGGCTCTCCTCCTGATAAATATTCTAGAACTGAGAGCGATATTCAATGCGCTTCAGGTGTGGCCTCAGCTGGCTTTGGCCAGATTCATAAGATTCCAGTCGGACAACATCACGTCTGTAGCATATATCAATCATCAGGGGGGAACAAAAATTTCTCTAGCGGTGATAGAGGTTTCCAAAATAATTTGATGGGCAGAGACTCACTCTTGCCATCTATCAGCAATCTATATCCCAGGTGTGGAGAACTGGGAAGCGGATTTTCTAAGTCGTCAGACTTTTCATCCGGGGGAGTGGGAACTCCATCCGGAGGTGTTTGCACAATTGATTCATCAATGGGGCACACCAGAATTGGATCTGATGGCATCTAATCAGAATGCCAAACTTCCTTGTCACGGGTCCAGATCAAGGGATCCTCAAGCAGTACTGATAGATGCTCTAGCAGTACCTTGGTCGGTCAACCTGGCTTATGTGTTTCCACCTTTTCCTCTCCTTCCACGTCTGATTGCCAGAATCAAACAGGAGAGAGCTTCAGTGATTTTGATAGCACCTGCGTGGCCACGCAGGACTTGGTATGCAGACCTGGTGGACATGTCATCGCTACCACCATGGACTCTGCCACTGAGACAGGACCTTCTCATTCAAGGTCCGTTCCAGCATCCAAATCTAGTTTGTCTGCGGCTGACTGCCTGGAGATTGAACGCTTGATTTTATCCAAGCGGGGATTCTCTGAGTCGGTCATAGATACCTTGATTCAGGCTCGAAAGCCTGTCACTAGGAAAATGTATCATAAGATATGGCATAAATATCTTTATTGGTGCAAATCCAAAGGCTACTCATGGAGTAAGATCAGGATTCCAAGGATTTTGTCCTTTCTCCAAGAAGGATTGGAGAAGGGGCTATCAGCTAGTTCCCTAAAGGGACAGATATCTGCTTTATCAATTTTACTGCACAAGCGGCTGGCAGATGTTCCAGACGTTCAGTCGTTCTGTCAGGCTTTGGTTAGAATCAAGCCTGTGTTTAAACCTGTTGCTCCGCCATCGAGTTTGAATTTAGTTCTTAAAGTTCTTCAAGGGGTTTCGTTTGAACCTATGCATTCCATAGATATTAAGCTTCTATCTTGGAAAGTTCTGTTTTTAGTTGCTATCTTTTCGGCTCGAAGAGTTTCTGAACTATCTGCATTGCAATGTGACTCGCCTTATCTTGTTTTCCATGCTGATAAGGTAGTTTTGCGTACCAAACCTGGATTCCTTCCTAAGGTTTTTACTAATAAGAATATTAATCAGGAAATTGTTGTTCCTTCTCTGTGTCCTAATCTTTCCTCTAAGATGGAGCGTCTGTTGCACAACTTGGACGTGGTTCGTGCCTTGAAGTTTTACTTGCACGCGACCAAAGATTTCCGTCAAACATCTTCTCTGTTTGTTGTCTATTCTGGAAGATGTAGAGGTCAAAAATCTACGGCTACCTCTCTTTCTTTTTGGCTGAAAAGCATCATCCGTTTGGCATACGAGACTGCTGAACAGCAGCCTCCTGAAAGGATTTCAGCTCACTCTACTAGAGCGGTGGCTTCCACATGGGATTTTAAAAATGAAGCTTCTGTTGAACAGATTTGTAAGGCTGCGACTTGGTCTTTGCTTCATACCTTTTCCAAATTTTACAAATTTGATACTTTTGCTTCTTAGGAGGCTATTTTTGGGAGAAAAGTTCTTCAAGCAGTTGTGCCTTCTGTTTAGCCATCTGTCTTGTCCCTCCTGTTCATCCGTGTCCTGTAGCTTTGGTATTGTATCCCACAAGTAAAGGATGAATCCGTGGACTTGTCGTATCTTATAGAAGAAAATTAAATTTATGCTTACCTGATAAATTAATTTCTTCTATGATACGACGAGTCCACGGCCCGCCCTGTCAATTTCAGACAGATTATATTTTTTTGTTTAAAACTTCAGTCACCTCTGCACCTTTTAGTTTCTCCTTTTTCTTCCTGTACCTTCGGTCGAATGACTGGGGGGGTGGAGTTAAGGGAGGAGCTATATAGACAGCTCTGCTGTGGTGCTCTTTGTCACTTCCTGTTAGCAGGAGGATAATATCCCACAAGTAAAGGATGAATCCGTGGACTCGTCGTATCATAGAAGAAATTAATTTATCAGGTAAGCATAAATTTACTTTTTAATGGCAAGGCACCTGATATTTCAAAACTGGCTCAAACACAACCCACCTAACAATCAGACGGACTAGGGGACATGGCTTCTAGGGTCCGGTCCTTTATTAACAAATGGGGACCTTTTATACGCACACTGCCAGACAATACGCGCAGTTTAGTCATTACACCATTCCGGAACACAGAATATATGCTAGAGGCGACACTACGAGGAGAATGGTAGACTGGACGGACAGGAATTTCCGGGGGCGGGGGAAGGATAGAAGAGAGTGAACCACGCTAGATAGGAGTTTAGTTTATGTTTAAGGTTTTACTTGTTGTATAAGATAATTTAGTGCACTGCAGAATTATTAGCCTTTGCAATTTTAGGCAACCCTCTGGTTAAAAGAGGTTTATCCTATGCCAGAAACATTAAGAAATTTGATTTATATCTGAAGGTATTAATTGAATTGTAACCATGCAGTATTTGAAACTTGCTGATTGTACCCAATATCACCTGTAAGTTGCACGCAAAAATAAATATATATTAAAAAAAAAATGCATATCCTTCAGGGCAGAAATCTGTATCACACCTCTAGACCCCACCCGGATGATTTCATTTCAATAGAACCTGCCCCAGACTCTTAGGCACCACAAATCCCATTTTCATCAAAGAGAGCCTACGTGCCAAGAGTCAGAATCACTTATCTGTGTCAATAGCCTTCCCATTGGTTCCCTGTTTGATCTGATTTCCTTTCCATTGGTCCCTAGTTGAAGGGTGGTTGTCACTTAAAGAGTGTATAAAATGTCTGTACACCTGGGAATAAAGTGTTATTCTTGTTATACTCCAAAATCAGTCTTGTCTGATTATTGGGGTATTTTTCAGGTGGCTCCAGTATCTATGAAGCAGAACAGGTGGACATACCCAGACTGGGTAACGTAGAGGTCCATCACATTGGTGGCAGCAGTGGGTTAGGGTTTTGCTTCCTTGTTACTGGAGCGTCCAAACCACCACCGGGATCTAAATCGGATGGAGAGTCACTACAACAAACTAAAGCGAACTACCCTAAAAGACCTGCTTGAAGCATGAGGACAGTCCACCAGCCGGAAAACAATGGCTCCCCTGATAGCAGAACTCATGGAGAGCGACAGAGACCAAGCGCAGCTTCGGGAGCCAGTGGTGAGGAATGCTGAGTTGACCGACCTCCAGAAGGACATTCAGGGGCGGTTAGCTTTGTATGGCACCACACCCCCTCCACAGGTGATCACCCAAATCATCAGACGAAACTGCTTTCGGATGCTCGAAGTCCAGAGGGTCAATGGGAAGCTGAGCCCCGTAGACAGAGGGCATAAGAATTTACCATATGCGGCATTTCGTTCTTTGCAGAGATCGACTGGTACTTGCAGGTCTTTGAGACCCATTGCGACCTGCAGGTAATCAATGCTGGAGATTGGGTAAGCAAGCTGTCTGGTAGAGCTCTAGATGCCTTTGAGACCATCCCTGTGGAGTATCGAAAAGACTAAGGAGAGATTTGTGAACCAGTATGACATTACCCCGGAGTCCCATAGGCTCAAGTTCCACAGACTCCAGGATTGGGAGGGACAACCCTACACTGAATTAGCACATCAAATGTCTCGATCCGTGGATGCCTGGTTTGCTGGGTGTCGAGCCACTACCTTCACAGAGGTTGGCCAACTAATTCATTTGGAGCAGTTTTATGAACAGACACCTCTAGAGGATCAGGACTGGGATAGGGATTGCAAGCCGCTTACAGTGGATCAGGCAGCAGTCTTAGTGGCCCAGTATGTGGATGCACGAAGAATGCATTGTCCAGAGGAGCGTCCCACTCCGAGGTCAATCAGTCCAATAATCAACCGTCCCATGCCTTCAACAGCTCGTCCATCAGTGCACACCCAGACCATCTGCACAGCTCCCATCCCTCTGCTCAAGAAGACGGGACTAGGTGTTTTGGCTGCAGCCAAATGGGGCACCTATGGTATAATTCCCCCTGAGGCGTCTCGCAGTCCACCCAGTTCCCAACACCATTAGGGCCCCCCAGAGCAGTGGCACACTGCATAGACAACCGGGGAATCAGCCCTGTAGTTTAAGGGGGTGAAGAAGAATTCGAAATTCTCCATGAGGTAGACCCTGTTCAAGCAGCAGCACTGGACAACAGGCATCACCATCTGCAGGACATGACGGTGAACGGCCGGCCCACACAATGGTTATGAGACAGCGGGGCAGCCATCACCCTGGTACAGCTCCATTTGATAACAACCGGGGAACACACTAGCAGATGTATTGCTCGATAATGACATGGGCCACCTCTCCTCATCGTTGTAGGTGGATGGTGTACCAGAAACTTGTGCTGTGACCACTCAACAGCAGACAAGGCGGGCTGTGCCAGCACTCAATGACGGGACCCAGATAAGGGCAGATTCTGCTAACACTGACTCAACACTGTCACCATTCCCTTGTACTTTGACCTCCCAATTTGCCCAAGACACCCTGACTGACCCTTCCTTGGCCAGTTAACAAAGAGAGAGAGCAGGGATTGACCCTTGAGGTTTGGAGGGTGGAAGGATAGATTGGGAGAAGGGGTTACTATACCAGATTACTGATGGTCAGGGTGCCCATCCTGTGCCCAATCGACAGCTGGTGGTGCCGCAGAACTATCGGTATCACCTGCTTAGTGTCGGGCAGGACATTCCCCTAGCCGGTCACTTCGGGGTGACCAAAACCCTTCACTGCCTTACCCAGCTGTTCTTTTGGCCTGTGATACTTGTCAGAGGGTATGCAAGAGAGATGACTGCTCCAAAGCTTCCCTATACCCCCTACCGATCATCTCTGAGCCCTTTAGTCGGATTGCCGTAGACTTGGTTGGACCGCTACCCCAGTCCCTCTGGTAAGCAAAATATCTTGACGGTGGTAGATTATGCCACCCCGTACCCAGAGGCAATCCCCCTGACAAAAATCCATGCAGAGACAGTGACAGAGGCCCCGATTCGAATATTTGCCAGGGTGGGTTTCCCTCGGGAGATACTCTCGGACCAGGGGACTCAGTTTACCTCTGAACTGAACCAGCAACTCTGGAAGCTATGTGGAATAAGACCCCTGCATAGCTCCCTTTAAAACCCAAAACCAACATTTTCACATGTGTGAAATGTTCAATGAAACCCTGAAGCAATTACTTCGGAGGTTTGCAACCTCTCACAAGGATTGGGAGAAGTTCCTTCCTCACCTTCTGTTTGCATGTCGGGATGTGCCCCAGGAATCCACTGGGTTCTCCCCCTTTGAGTTATTGTATGGGAGAAGGGTAAGGGGGTCCTTAGACTTACTTAGAGCTTACTGAGGAGATGGGGAGAGGGATAAGGTGACATTTTAGCCTTAAGGGACCGACGGAAAGAGCTCACAGACACCATCCGAGAGAACCTTTTAGTATGTGCATGGACGGCAGAAGCAGGGTACGATTGTACTGCTCTGAACCATACCCTGGCTATGGGACAAACAGTTCTCGCTCTAAAGCCGACCAAAGCAGACAAGTTACAGGCCACCTGACAAGGACCTTGCAAGGTGGTGAAACAGATTTGTGACACCACCTACCTGGTAGCTAAATGTTCAGATGAGAGTCCAGCAACCTCTTATGTGACTATGCTCAAAGCATTTCAGGGGAGGTAAGAAGAGGTAACCACCGTATCTGCACCCACCGGGGAAGACTCAGAGAGCCTTCTCCTGACGGAACTTCCCGAGCGTGCTAGGGATGGTGTAGTCTTTGAGGCAGTCAGCTTAGATGAGCAGCTAGGGACCTTACAGAAGGAGCAGGTCAGGAGGGCCCTTAGCCAGCATCAGGAAATGTTCTCTACAGCACCTGGGTACACTACCATGACAGTGCACTGTGTGGGGACCCCAGGACATCCATCTCTACAGCAGGCGGCCTACCGGGTACCCGAGGCAGTTAGGGAAGGGATGAGGAAGGAGATCAGGGAAATGCTTGATATAGGAGTCATTGAGGAGTCATTGAGGCATCCCCAGTAGTGTTGGTGCCGAAGCGGGATTGTATGACCAGGTTTTGTGTTGATTATAGGAGACTTAACTACCGCACCACGACTGACACTTACCCAATGCCCCGAATGGATGAATTCCTAGACCGCATCACTCAGTGAAACTTTCTGACCACCCTTCACCTAAGCAAAGGGTACTGGCAAATTCCATTGGACATGAAAGCGATTCCAAAGTCTGCATTCATCACCCCATTCAGCCTATACCAGTTTATGGTCATGCCTTTTGGGATAAAAAAACGCTCCGGCAATGTTCCAGCGGATGGTAGATCAGCTCCTCCAGGACTATGCCTGTGCATATCTGGACAACATTGTGATCTACAGCGATACCTGGGAAGAGCATCTGCCCTACCTAGGTACTGTGTTGGACTAACGCTGCAGCATAAGGATGTCTGAGGTTCAGTACCTTGGACATTGGGTGGGCTGCTGGCGACAGCGACCCTAACCTGTGAAGGTTGGGGCGGTTGCCCAGTGGTCCACCCACAGTCGAATACTCAGGTCTTGGCTTTCCTAGGGATGACAGAGTATTACAGTATGTTTGTCCCCGACTACAGCATGATTGTCAAACCCCTTACTGACCTGATGAAGAAAAACCTCCCCTGACAGGTCCTGTGGTCCCAGAGTGTGAGGCCTCTACTTTTGGGTTTGGAGTAGTACTGAGCGAAGTGGGGGCAGATGGCAGTGAGCATGAGCACCCAGTGGCCTACATCAGCCGCAAGCCATTGGCTCAGGAAGTGGGGTATGCCGCCATAGAGAAGGAGTGTTTGGCACTGGTGTGGGCATTAAAAAGTTACAGCCTCTATGGGCGCTCGTTCACCGTGCTGAATGACCACAACCCATTGATCCGGCTCAAATGGGTCGACAGAGACAATGGGCGTTTACTGCACTGAAGCCTTGCCCTGCAGCTCTACAACTTTACTGTACAATATTGGCCGGGAAAGCAAAATGGGAATGTTGATGACGTTTCCCGGCAAATGGATTTATAAGTTGTCCTTTACTCCCATGACATCCCCAAGCTGACCCCTGTGGGTCGAGCCAGGTCTGCCGGACTATGGAACAGGGGGGTGGGAGTATTGTAATGAACAAAGGGCTACAGAAATACCACCTTTCTACAGGGAAAAGGTTTGGGGCAGTGTCGCGGTTTGAGCGGTGAGGCACAAGCCCTGATGCCGACTTCCTGTGACTATTTTCGGAAAGACTAAGTACACATGTCAGTTACGGGACCCCAACACCATTTAATGGGATTATCAGAAATGCTGAGGGGCAGGGGTTCTGTTGAGACTCATATCTTTCAGGGCAGTAATCTGTATCACACGTAACCGGATTCCTGGAACTAGTTTCAGTCACCTTTAGACCCCACCTGGATGACTCATTACTTATCAATAGAACCTGTCCTAGATTCTTAGGCACCATTAATCCCATTATCATCAAAGAGAGCATATGAGGCTGATTTACCAAATGTCTGTCGGACCTGATCCGAATTGTTCTCCGCATTCAGCATGGCACCATCAGCTTACAAGAGCTGCTGGTGCGATGCCGCCCCCTGCAGACTCGCGGCCAATTGGCCGCCAGCAGGGCGGTGTCAATCAACCTGATCGTACTCGATCGGTTTGAATTGTGGTGATTCCTGTCCGCCTTATCAGAGCAGGTGGACAGGGTTATGGAGCAGCTTGATAAATGGGCCTCTATGTGTCCAGAGTCAGAATCACTTATCTGTGTCAATAGCCTTCCCATTGTCCCCCTGTTTGATCTGATTACCTTCCCATTGGTCTCCTGTTGATCTGATTACCTTCCCATTGGTCTCCTGTTGATATGATTACCTTCCCATTGTTCCCCTGTTTGATCTGATTACCTTCCCATTGGTCTCCTGTTGATATGATTACCCAGTTGAAGGGGGATTGGCCCTTAAAGAGAGTATATAATGTCTGTACACCTGGGAATAAAGTGTTATTCATGTTATACTCCAAAATCAGCCTGGTCTGATTAAGGGGTCGTTTTTCTGAGTATTGATGGTTCCAGTATCTGTGAAGCAGAACAGGCGGACATACCCAGACTGGGTACCATAGAGGTCAGTTACACTATCTATCTATCTATCTATCTATCTATCTATCTATCTATCTATCTATCTATCTATCTATCTATCCCTATCTATCTACACAAAATCATTATACAGAGCTAGATATATATTATTACTTTTTCTTTCTAATGAGTGTACCAGGGACCTATTCTGTGCGCAGATAAGGCCATAGATGTGTGACATCATGCGCCACTGGACTCAGTGCTTCTAGTGAGGATCGGCACAAGCATGCTCCTGAGACTCATCAGAAAGTGATACCTGATTGGTCTGGAAGTTTTAGATAGTTTAATAGCATTTAGTGATGTTTGTATAACCTTTAGCCCTTTGTAGTGTATTATGTGCAAATTAGATGTTTTATTCTCACTCGGGTACATCTACATGTTGCCTTTGTACAATTATTTCCCTCTCACTCTCATAGTTGCCACCAATTGAAACATTTCCAGGACGATTTGCAGCAGAACCCATATATGGTTTGCATAGCTCCGCCCATTCCAATTCACCCAAAGCAAATGTATACAATTCTATCATTTAGCCATACTGAGTGCTTAAAGGGACAGTGTACCCCAATTGTCGTATAACTGCATGTAATAGACTCTACTATAAAGAAGAATATACACAGATACTGATATATATATATATATATATATATTTTTTTTTTTTTTAAACTTAGAATCTCCCAGTTTAGCTCTGTGGATGAGGTTAGGCTGGGACCAGTGTTCCCTCTAAGGCCAGTTTTGTGTGCGGCCCAGCAGTGAAACAGTTAATTAGGTAACCACACCCTGCAATTAGCAAACACTGCACAATGCAGATGGCAAGGTATGGTTCTCTTCTTAACTGTTTCACTGCTGGGCTGCACACAAAACTGTCCTTAGAGGGAACACTGGCTGGGACAACCATTGAAAGGGGCTTGGAAAGCAAAAAGAGAAGACACCCCCATTCATATAAAAAGACAGATTACGCAAACAATAGCAGCAGGAATCTGTAGACCTGGGTCTGCATCTGATTCTTTGGGGCTTGGTTAGGAGTCTGAAAACCAGAACAATGTTATTATAAAAATAAGTAAAAACAAAAACACTCCCAAATGGGCTATGTAAATGGTTCATTCACAAAAAGTTTATACAAAGAAAAATCTAGTGTACAATGTCCCTTTTATAGGGATAGGAAAGTCAAATAAATCTTTCTTTCATACAGGTGGTGAGAGTTCACGATCCATTACTCCTGGAAATTATTCTTCCTTACCACTAGGAGGAGACAAAGATTCCAAAATTAAAAACCTATACTAACACTAAACGCTACTAAAGCAATAGCCGTCAGAAAGGCTTTTTGTAGGGCATTCCCCTAAAGTTATTTAGCTCTTTTTCTCCAAAAAATAAAACCTAATTTTACAATAAAATATGCCCCCCAAAAAACCTGCCCTGATAAGGGCATTTGGTAGGGCATTGCCATAAAGTGATCATAGCTCTTTTATGTTAAAAATGTTTCCCTTTTCTAAGAAAACCTACCTAAAAAAGGTTGCCCTGATAAGATCATTTTGTAGGACATTTCCCTAAAGTTTTCAGCTCTTTCTCTTTTACATAAAAACTAGAAAAAACTATTTTAAAACACACTATCCTGCAAAAAATCCTAAGATGAAAAAATGCGTTTCTAAAAAAAGACTGCCCTTAGATGGACATTTTGTTAGGTAATGCCCTAAAGCGATTATAGCTCTTTTGGGTAAAAAAAAGCGTAGTCTAAAATAACCCTATACTAAAAAAAGTAGTAGTTCTAACGTACGTCAGGATAGAGCTCATTTTTCCTCGGCTATGTGCGCGTCTGGTTTTAGTATGTTAAAATTCCTTTTAGCAATTTCTTCTTTCTGAGGAGCGTTATTTGCCCTTGGGATGTTATGTTAATGTCTCCTGCTATGTTTTGCAGTTTGGCTTAGCTCATTAGCATTGTTCGTGTGAGTTTATTTAAAAAAAACTACTTAGGAGGGGGAAAATGGTTTCCATTCCTTAAAAGCTTTTTAAGGGGGTTCTAGTGTTTATTAAATGTATTTATCTTATGCTATAATGGAGAAGTCTGTCCCCCCCTAAATCTACCTAAAAAACTAAGTCCCCTGAACACCTTTCTATCATTATTAGATGTGTTACTGTAAGAAAGCTGAGGTGCCTTCTCCAGCTCATTCATGTGACTCCTGTTTAGAATTGTTAATGCAATCAGACCAATCTAATACTGTTTCTTTGTGTATTAATGCACCTTCTGTTTGTTCATTACAGGGGAATATTAATAATGTTACACCTTGTGTGAAAAATGTTATCAAGGCTGCAGTATCTGAGGTGATGGCTGCTCTCCCGCCTTCAAACAAGTGTAAAAGGTCAGTTCAGATTTTACCTTCTACAAGTACTATGTGCCCTGAAGCTAGGGATACTGTTATGTCTTCAGATGGTGAAGTTTCCTTTGTTGATGAGAAATCTTCTTCCGATGTTGGACCTATTTCCTCTTTTTTGTTTTAAGTTGAACATTGTTCTCTTTTAAAATGATCCTAAAGTTTCTGATTATAAGCTTTGTAAATGTTTAAATTCAGTTTTTAAGACTGTTGTTAATCTCCATGGGGTTTTCCTTAGTCTTGATGTTGTCTCTGACATGATTTCTAGGAAATGGTAAATTAAGATAGGTAATTTGTTTACTCCTAAAAGCTATATCCTTTACCTGCTGCTAATGTTGATTTGTGGGAAAAAGTTTCCAATCTGACTAAACATACTACTATTCCTTTGGAAGCCAGTACTTATTTTAAGGACCCTTTAGAAAGAAAGTTTGAATTTTTTCATAGTGGGCCTTTTTACATGCAGACTATATTCTCAGGCCAGTTATTTCTATTGCTGATGTAGCTGCTGCTTCTACTTACTGGTTGTCTAGTCTTTCAGAGCAGTATTCTGAAGACTCTGCTAATGCAAATCTTTTGGGTTTATTCAAAAGTTTCATTTGTGATACTGTATTTAATATTATGAAGATTAGTGTAAAAAGCATGTCTTAGGCAGTCTTTGCTAGGAGATCCAAATGCTTAAATCCTGGTCTGCTGATAGCGTGTCAGAATCCTGATAGTCTTTCCTTTCAGGGAAAGAAATAGTTTGGTTCTGATTTGGATTCTATATCTACTTTTACTGGAGGTAAATTGGCTTTTCTTCTTCAGGAGAGGAAGTCTAGAGGGAAATCTAAAGCTTCTAATCGCTTTAGTTAGTTTAGTCTGAATATGGAACAAAAGGTTGACTCCTCTGCTCAAACACAAGGCACCTCTGGTTCAGTCTAGAGACCTAGTGCTAACTGGAACAAGTCAAAGCCCGGATGGGCGAAACTAGTCAGGAGTCTATGTGAGCGTTTGGGCGCTCAAATTTTTAACTGCCTAGCACTTCATGTTAAATTAGACCAACGATGATTATAACTATACTTAGTTAATTTGTGGAATAGTCTGGGTTGTGCCAGACTTAGCCAGGGTTGAATATATACAATATTGAATTATTTAGCCTATAAACTACCCTTAAACTAAACCAGAGAGGTTATGCTGAATGGCAAGCTTAGCAAGCGCAATGACAGTACAAATACAATAATAGAGATATCGGCAAAAGAATCAAACTGAACTTAAAGCTTTATAAACAGCGTTACTTATTTCACCTAAGGCTCTGTGAAAAATATACACAGAACCGAATAGAACTGTGTCACAAGACATTGCTTATAAAATGCAGAGACTTATATAGCCAAATACAAACTATACTGATACAGGCATTACAGAGATATGTTCTCTTGAAACAAAGATAAGGGCATTTGGAAGTCCTCAGTATATACAAAAGAAAATATAAATTGTGCTTTATTGGGGAATTACTCAGAGGGTAACGTCTCCAAAACGCAAAATAAAAATATTGTTACATTTTGAAGCCGTTCAGACTTTGCAAGATATCAGAGTTGCGCCAAAATTATAACTACTTTTTATAACGCCAATGTACACAACATAGTGTTACATTTTTCTAGCCACCAGAGGCAACTCTAGAATTTTGAATTTATATAGCGCTTTAGCTAACTCCACAGCAAAAAATTGCAACTGCTGTTTTACAAATAAATACACAACTCTCAGGTATACAAACAGAGGGAGTTTATTTAGAACCATTCCTGGATGACACTATATACATAAGGATTACTAGGGTACCCAAACATTCCTAGAAAGAGTGCATAGTAGAGGATCACCTAACATATACAGAGTTGGGGGACTCTTTTCTTCTAAGTATAACATATTCAAGATTACAGCATTTTGGGGGAATTAAGATAAGCACCATAGGCCACTGATATTATAATTCTCCACCCAAAATAAGATATACAGTCCAATTGCATGATAGTGCTAGTGTCGATTTTAAAGTGTGTGTTACCCTTATTTTAAGTGCAATGTATAATAAAAGTTATATTTTATTTTTTTCCCGGTCTGGAAAAACCGCCTCAAAAGTCTAGGCTAAGAGTGCTTATTTGTGCATACTTTCAGGAGATATCCACAATCTAGTGAGAGTCTTCTTGGTTTTTTTGGAGTATTTATTTTTATGCATTTAGCACCATTCCCTATATAATATAAATCTTATAAACCAATAAACATTAAGTTTGGAATTATATAATAATAGGGAAATAGCCCTTGTGGTGCCTTTGTTCGTGGGTTGTAACAACAAGGGTAAGAAATATATCCCTACTACCGAAAATGCATGAAGGTGCGGCCCCCGACCCAGATGTTCTGATAGGGGGCAGATTAAGCCTCTTGTAGGGGGCTTGGTTTGTCTGTTCCAGATCCCTGGGTTCTAAATATATTTTCTCAGAGATATTAAAAAGGATTCCAAACAAGGCCTCCCAGAGGAAGCTTTTTTTTCTCTCCAATGTTCCAAGGAATCTTTTAAAAGCTCAATCTTTTTCCAAGTCTGTCTCAGCTCTGGAAGTTATGGAGTGATTGTTCCAGTTCCTTTGCAGAAACAGGGGATGGGATATTATTCCAATCTCTTCACTGTTGCAAAAAAGGGAGGTACCTTCAGACCAGTTCAAGATCTGAAAGCCTTGAACAACATTGTAAGGATTCCGTTGTTCAAAATGGAAACCATTCAGACTATTCACCCTTTTGTTCAGCAAGGTCAGTTTTTGTCCACAATAGATTTAAAGGATGCTTAACTTAATGTTACTATTCAGAGATCATTTCCAGTTTTTAAAGTTTGCCTTTTTGGACAGGCATTTTCAGTTTGTTGTTCTACCATTTGGTCTGGCTACAGCTTTAAGAATACTCACAAAGGTTCTGGGTGTCCTTTTGTCTGTGGTCAGGTCTTCGGGTATTGCAGTGTTTCCATACTGGAAAGCATGAGAAAAACACAGCACATCAAATCATTTATTCTTCAAGCCAATGACAAATAAGAAAAACACACAAGATAAAAATGTAAAAGAAGCACTCAAACCTTGCCACTGAAACGTGAGATTTCATAGTAACCAAAGTTGGAGTAATTTGATGATCATCAAACTACTTAAGAAGTCATTTGCAAATCATCAGTATTACAAAGTCATCGGCTAAGGTTTGTGGGTGAGGATTTTGCATATACTGGTTTCTTGCTGTCCATGGCATTGCACTGGAAGAATATTGTCAATCACTCATGTCCATGACAGGAACATCTGTCTTGTTCAATATCCCTTGAGAAAGTCTGCCTGTGAGCAGATGAAACGCGTAGGTAGGAGGTACCTATAGGAGACGTCAGAACTGTATCGAACAGCGTAAGAGTTTTGCACTCAGCTGCGGAGAGGAGTCTGAAACCAGGTGCTGCAGGTCGGCGTCCCTGGGATCCCCTCGAGAAATACAGCAGGCTTAGTCATCTGGCCAGTGGGCAGAAGTGCTTCTTTTACATTTTTATCTTGTAAGTGTATTTTTCTTATGTGTCATTGGCTCGAAGAATAAACGATACTGTGAATCGCGGATGCACTGTGTTTTTCTCATCCTTTCTTGTACAGCTTGACGCCTCTGGACTTACACAGCTGGAGCCCACGCGAACTATCAGCTGCTCCGCTCACAGTTTAAATAACTACCATCATACTTTGAGTGTTTTACCACCTAGACTTTTAGCCACTTACAGAACTGGGACTAAGTTACTTGCATAACATTTTCATTTTTTATACACTTCATAGGATTATTTTTGTACTTTTTTTTTACACTTTTATTTCAATTTGGTTATTTTAATCCGTCTTCTTTTCCACTTGTTAGCATAATTTGTTGATTATTTATGAACCGTTGGTTCACACTTTTGCTTATTTATTTATTCACTTGATGCAGAATTCCATCTGATATTGTTGTTGTATTTAAAGGTGAACACAGCGCGTTCTGTTTGAGTCTGATTGCGCTGTCTATTGTCTTCTCAAATTTTTTTCCATACCTGGACGACATCTTGGTTCAAGCTCCATCTTTTCCTTAGCAGAATCTTACACCAACTGACTCATGGTTGTAGAATCAGTTCCTCAGACAAAGGTAACATTTTTAGGTTTTTAAATAGAATCAGTCTCCATGAGTATTTCCCTAACAGAGCAGAGAAGGTTAAAATTAGTAGCAAAGAGCAGAAAAAGAAATCCAGTATACGCCTCTATATAAAAGTCATTACTTTATTAGAAAAACATTAAAAAACAGCCATGGAGGTCATGAAAAATGGATCCTTGATACGGAGCCAGCAAAGAGTCTGACCGGTTTCAGTCCAAAAGACCGTAATCATAGACATAAGTTAAAACAGGTGTTCCAACCTTAAAAAGGGAAGAAAACACCCTAATTGGTTAAAAGCTAGCTGCACTATGGCTCACGTAGTTAAAGGGGACAATCATGAGTTAACTCCTTATATACTGGATGAATGGGATGACAACTAAATATATTACAAAGTAACTTAACAGACGTAGTTTATATCATATCTAAGTAAGCTGATCATAACCTTTTAACAGTATAAACACTCATCTTAAACAGACCTTGTTAGGTGAAACAGGCTTCACTTAGTTCAACCTTTAATAAGGAAAAAGATATCTAAATATGCCTATTAACCATCAACAATAAAAGAAGCTTACATAGAATACATAGTTCACTGTATACAGCAGTTAGTAGGTTCAAATAAAGGTATACATAAACCTGAATAGGGGGCACATTTAACAGTAGTATCCCTGAATCTCATAATCCTAAAGATAACTGTTCTGAAACAGCAGCCCAGCTTCTTGTGCAGTATCTGCTGTAGCCTTCTTACTAAAACTAGGTTCAGTTAGTCTAATCGCATTCATCTTAGGTGTAAAGTAAAAGCTATTAGCTTCTCCCAGTCCAACTAAGATTATAGGGAAGCATATATAGATATGCCAGTCTGTCATTAGCCCTGATCTGGTTTAAATAAAAATTGTCATATTCCTCATAAGTAATCTACAGTTAAATATTTACAAATTGAACAAAATAGGCTCAATTCTCCTAAACTGATAGGGGTAAAGGATACTTTAAAACCCAAATAATTTACACTGATAAGTGGGGTGGAGGGAGGGGAAGAAGAGGAGAAGAGTAAGCAGGCACTATCTACCTGTGCCAATAGTTTATTATATCATGCTCCGAATTGAAACCCACTGGCATCAACCAATTAAGTTTAAAAATCCAGTAGGTTTCTTGTCTGGATAGAGCAAGCAATCTATCTCCTGCCCTCGGTTTTCTGGGGATTTGTTCAATGGCTTGTCATTTGAAACTGGTCACTTCTTGATCATGAACATCTAGGAAATGCCTTGATAGTGTGGAGCAAGGCCTCTCGCCTGATATATAGGACAGATGTTCTCTGACTCTGGTCCCTACCTCTCTTGTGGTTCTACCCACATAGGACTTTGAACACAAGATACAATCTATCAGGTAGATTACAAAGGTGCTTCTGCAATTAATGCACCCTTTGGTCTCAAAGGTGTCACCAGTACTATAGGACTTGAATGTTCTACAAATCTTGATATGATCACAAGAGGTACAAGTCTGTTTACCACATTTATAAGTTCCATTATGGTGTAGCCATGATCTGTGCATCTCTAAGCATACTGGGGGAGAGTATGTTGCCTAAGGATGCAGCTTGTTTAGCAACGAACATACATCCTCCTTCCACTGTGTCCCTCAGTTTGGTATCCACCATAAGTATGGGGAAATTTTTCTCAACTATCCTACAAATCTCACTGTTTTGATTGGAATAGGAAGTTATAAATGTTGTTTTGAATGATTATCAGATGACCTACCCCTCTTATTCCTCTTACCAGTTAGCAGAGTAAATCTATTCATCTTACTCACTTCTTTGTGTGCTTTTTCCACCATCCCTCCAGGGTAGCCCCTCTCTTTGAGCCTGTTTTTAAGGTCACTACTCTCCTCCTGAAAAACAGCCTCCTGAGTACAGTTGCGCCGCACCCTCATAAATTGGCCTTTAGCAATACATCTAAACACATGTTTAGGGTGATTGCTCTTGGCGTGAAACAAACTGTTGCCAGAAATTGGTTTTCTGTATAATGAGGAGACAACCCTACTCTCTTGGGACAATCCTTTGAGGTCGATGTCCAGAAAAGAAATCGTGTTACTGCACCACTCATAAGTGAACTGAATACCAACTTCGTTGGCATTGAGGTTCTCAACAAAAATCTTCACCTTAACCTGATCAGCTGCCCAAATCATGAGCAGATTGTCAGTTTCCCGAAGATTGTCAATGTACCGAATATATTTAATGATGTATCCAGAAGGACGGGTACCACTACCACCATAGATGTGGGTCCTCTCCCACCACCCCATAAAGAGGTTGGCCTAAGAGGGGTCAGATTTGGCCCCCATGGCGGTCCCACGCCTCTGGAGGTAGTAGCAACCTTGAAACATAAAAAATTATGTTCCAGAAGGAACTTAACTGCACGTACAATAAACTCCTTCATGTCTGATGTAAGGTCTGTATATAAATCCAAAGAGAACTCAATTGCTTTCAGGCCATATGTGTGTGGTATGGAGGAGTACAGTGAAACAACATCAATCGTTAGCCAACTGTACTCCTCTTTCCATGCCACCTTCTCCACAACACACATGGCCTGAGTAGTATCCCTTATATAGCTTGGCAATCTAGGGACCAAAGGCTGCAGGAAATGGTCTACCCATTGTGATAGTGGTTCCAACATGGAACCGATTCCTGGAACTATGGGTCTACCCCTAACGTTAAATATACTTTTATGCACCTTCGGGAGGTGGTGGAAGATGGGGATGACCGGATGTTTAACCATTAGCTGGTTCGCTGTCATGCTGTCCATCAAACCATCCTCCACCTCCTCATCAAGAAGGTGATTTAATTCTCTGGAAAACCGAGCTGTGGGGTTCCCCGGGAGAGAAAAATAAGTTTCAGGGTCATTAAGTTGCCTACAAGCCTCGGCTATATAATCAAACTTGTCCATAACCATGATGCTACCACCTTTGTCAGATTGTTTGATTATACTGTCATTACGTTGCAAATTATTAAAAGCTAATTTCTCTTTAACTGTCAAATTGTGTGGCCCTGCCTTCGTATTCATGGACAAATTAGTGAGATCCTCCACCACTCTCTGATGGAAGACCTCAAGGGATTTACCCCTAACATGAATGGGATAAAAGGATGATTTCGGTTTAACTTTGAGTATGGTCATAGGGGGATACCCCGATATATCCCCTCCCTTATGTAGTAAACTCTCTAATTATATCACAGCATATGTTTCATCAAAATCCAAGGTATCATATATAACTGCATCTTGGATTGTATCTTCTCCTTGGTTGGTGTACCCTGAATCAGAAAAATATTTACAGACTGTGAGGTCACGAACAAGTTTATTCACATAAACTATGGTCTGGAATAAATCAAAACTCTTTGATGGTATAAACCCCAGACCATAGTTGAGTACTCTACGTTCAAACTCAGTCAACTAATATTTAGATGTATTGATTACCATATCTATTTGCTTTGTCTTCTCTTTTCCCTTAGGGGGTACCTTGTCTGTTCTTGGTTTGCGACCTGGTTTTTTTTGGTAGTTGTAGTTCCCTCCCCCCTCGAATTGGTCCTGAACCCTGTGAAAAACCTGGGGTTTAGATACTTGTAAGACAGTAGGTCCAATTTTAAATTTGGGTTTCACTCCCTGGTCACCTGAGCTCTGTAGAATACTTTTAGAGTAACTACAGGCTTGTATGTTATCATAAAGTTGCTCTATTTGTTCTTCCTCACTAGTTAGGTCATCTCCTGAGGCCCCCTCTATACTTGATGCAAATCTATTTTCATCAGAAAGATCTACCTCTGAGTCAGAGAAGGTAACTTTTTGGGGGCCTAATGAGCTGAATCAACCTGATCGTTTTTGTTTCCCCTAGAGTGGCGGTAGCCTCTCCTCTTATTCTTATTTTTATTCTGATTTTTGCTGCTGTTCTTACTATTAAGGCCGTCGCCTGAAGGAGCATCCTGGTTACCAAAATTATACCAGGATTTGTTCCTTTGGCGTTTAGTTTGTATTAACATTTTTTTAGACTCCTCTGTTTTCTTAAAAATACTATCAAATCTTAGAAATATTTCATATTCTCTATATCTATCCATATCTGTCTGTATATTAGAAATTTTGGTTTTAACTTCAGCTAACAGCATATCCTTATATTCAATCAGAAGGGAAATTAGAGTAAGGGAACAGTCAGTAAGGGTCAGATTCCAGCGTCTAATAAAGTCCTGATCTTTGACCTCATAAGTAGGAAACTTATTCAATAGTAGACCTCTAGGTATCATTTTAGTTTTTGTTCTTTTAATTTCAAATTCTTAAAGTCCTGGAATAAATCCCCAAGTTTAACCTTTGGTGAGTCATATTTGAAAACATCCTCTAGATCCAGTAAATCAAGATTGTCCTCATCAATATCTTTAAAAAGCGAGGATTCCATTTCCATTGTAACCTCCATTATTAGTGCCAATCAACCACTGACTGATTCTTCTTTAGAATTATGAATCAACCAATAAACAGTTAATTTGATACAGCATAGACCAAAAACTACTTCCACCCTAAATCTCTATATCGCAATCAATATGCTACACTTTTAAAACAGGGTAGTAAAAAGGAAGAAGATGAACCAGCAAAGTGTGTGAGCACAAGGTATGAAATACTTGTGGCAGATGAAATGTAGTCTTTACATATGTTTAAACATCCAAGTCCGGAATGGGGAACCCTTTCAAACGTCGAGGGTGAGACTAAATAGACTTCAGCTTCTAATGCCTGCTACATTTATCCACACACTACTATGACCTCCTCCACACTGCTGCACCACGCACAGATACAGTGTTAGGATAGATATATAAAGCAGTATAAGCGACCTGCAATTAAAGTACCTCTTTCCAGTTACTTACTACCAACAGGCAAGGATAGTGTTACAAGCCGTCCGTCAATAAAGATTATGGGAAGTTATGTCACTCACCCTCACTATGTGCTGACAGCGTCTGGGGACAATGGTCCTTCAATCCTTATCCTGTTAAGGACCTGAATTCCATAATCCTATGGTAAGCTATTATCCCAGTCCAACTAAAAGTATAGGGAAGCATATATAGATATGCCAGTCTGTCATTAGCAATGTGATACCTACATAGGATACATAACTCACTGTGTACAACAATTAATTAATTCAGATAAAGGAACATATATAGAAATACATTCAGGGCACATTTAATGGTAAGAACCTGAATTCCATAATCCTATGGTTAGCTATTATCAACTTGGCATACCAATATTATGTACATTGTCTACAGTAGCCAGTATTGGCCCATATATGGTCATAAGCACCTACCGCACTGATCTGGTTTAAATAAAACTTGTCATATTCCTCATAAGTAATCTACAGTTAAATATTTACAAATTGAACAAAATAGGCTCAATTCTCGTAAACTGATAGGGGTAAAAGATATTTTTAAACCCAAATAATTTACACTGATAAGTGGGGTGGAGGGAGGGGAAGAAGAGGAGAAGAGTAACCAGGCACTATCTACCTGTGGCAATAGTTTATTATATCATGCTCCGAATTGAAACCCACTGGCATCAACCAATTAAGTTTAAAAATCCAGTAGGTTTCTTGTCTGGATAGAGCAAGCAATCTATCTCCTCTCCTCATTTTTTGGGGGATTTGTTCAATGGCTTGCCATTTGAAACTGGTCACATCTTGATCATGAACATCTAGGAAATGCCTTGATAGTGCGGAGCAAGGCCTCTCGTCTGATATATAGGACAGATGTTCTCTGACTCTGGTCAGCTTTTTCTGAACCTCAAGTCTATCTCATTTCTCTCGGTTGCTCATTGCCTGGAAGTCCTAGGTCTCATGTTTGCAGCTTCACATGCAATTCCATTTGCTTGTTTTCGCATGACAACTCTTCATGCTGCGTCAATGGTGTAGAAATTATACTCAGCTGCCTCAAAAGATATTAGTGGATCCAAGTACAAGTCAGTCTCTAACTTGGTCGCTGGATCATCAGTTTATTATTCAGGAGGCTTCTTTTGCTCATCCTACTTAGACTGTGATCGCTACAAATGCAAGTTCCTCAGGTTTGGGAGCTGTTTCTGGGGTCTCTGAAAGCACAGGGAGTTTGTGATCCTCGGGAGGTGAGGTATCCCAATCAAAGTGCAATTTTCAGGGTAGGTTTACTTTTATGTAGATGGGGGGATTGTAACTTTTATGTAAAAGAGCTCATCACTTTAGGGCAATGCCGTATTTTTATTTTATAGGGCATGTAGTTTAGTGTTAGGTATATTTGTTTAATTTTATATAATGCAGTTTATTTTTTGTAACTTAGTGGGGTTAGTTTAGACTAACTTTCACACTCTCTTAGTATCACACTAACTCACACTCTCACTGACTCTCTTAGTATCACACTAACTCACACTCTCACTGACTCTCTTAGTATCACACTAACTCACACTCTCACTGACTCTCTTAGTATCACACTAACTTACACTCTCACTGACTCTCTTAGTATCACACTAACTCACACTCTCACTGACTCTCTTACTCTTATTTACTCTCACGCTCTTACTCTTACACGCTCTTACACTCACACTCAGGTGACATTACAGAAAGGGAAAATTGCTGTGTGTAACTAATGGGTAGGAGAGCAATAAAGCTCAGAACTCAGGTGGCATTACAGAAAGAAGCTCAACACTTGGGTGACATTATATAAAGGGAACATTACAGAAAGGGACATTTCTGTAATGTCACCTGAGTGCCGAGCTTCTCTCTGTAAGGTCACCTGAGTGCCGAGCTTCTCTCTGTAAGGTCGCCGGAGTGCCGAGCTTCTCTCTGTAAGGTCGCCTGAGTGCCGAGCTTCTCTCTGTAAGGTCGCCGGAGTGCCGAGCTTCTCTCTGTAAGGTCGCCCGAGTGCCTGAGCTTTTCTCTGTAAGGTCGCCCGAGTGCCTGAGCTTCTCTCTGTAAGGTCGCCCGAGTGCCTGAGCTTCTCTCTGTAAGGTGGCCCGAGTGCCTGAGCCTCTCTCTGTAAGGTCGCCCGAGTGCCTGAGCCTCTCTCTGTAAGGTCGCCCGAGTGCCTGAGCTTCTCTCTGTAAGGTCGCCCGAGTGCCTGAGCTTCTCTCTGTAAGGTTGACTGAGTGCCGAGCTTCTCTCTGTAAGGTCACCCGAGTGCCCGAGCTTCTCTCTGTAAGTTCGCCCGAGTGCCGAGCTTCTCTCTGTAAGGTCGCCCGAGTGCCTGAGCTTCTCTCTGTAAGGTCGCCCGAGTGCCTGAGCTTCTCTCTGTAAGGTGGCCCGAGTGCCTGAGCTTCTCTCTGTAAGGTGGCCCGAGTGCCTGAGCCTCTCTCTGTAAGGTCGCCCGAGTGCCTGAGCCTCTCTCTGTAAGGTCGCCCGAGTGCCTGAGCTTCTCTCTGTAAGGTCGCCCGAGTGCCTGAGCTTCTCTCTGTAAGGTTGCCCGAGTGCCTGAGCTTCTCTCTGTAAGGTTGCCCGAGTGCCTGAGCTTCTCTCTGTAAGGTTGCCCGAGTGCCTGAGCTTCTCTCTGTAAGGTCGCCCGAGTGCCTGAGCTTCTCTCTGTAAGGTCGCCCGAGTGCCTGAGCTTCTCTCTGTAAGGTCGCCCGAGTGCCTGAGCTTCTCTCTGTAAGGTCGCCCGAGTGCCTGAGCTTCTCTCTGTAAGGTCGCCCGAGTGCCTGAGCTTCTCTCTGTAAGGTCGCCCGAGTGCCTGAGCTTCTCTCTGTAAGGTCGCCCGAGTGCTGAGCTTCTCTCTGTAAGGTCGCCCGAGTGCTGAGCTTCTCTCTGTAAGGTCGCCCGAGTGCCGAGCTTCTCTCTGTAAGGTCGCCTGAGCTTCTCTCTGTAAGGTCGCCCGAGCTTCTCTCTGTAAGGTCGCCCGAGTGCCGAGCTTCTCTCTGTAAGGTCGCCCGAGTGCTGAGCTTCTCTCTGTAAGGTCGCCCGAGTGCTGAGCTTCTCTCTGTAAGGTCGCCCGAGTGCCGAGCTTCTCTCTGTAAGGTCGCCCGAGTGCCGAGCTTCTCTCTGTAAGGTCGCCCGAGTGCCGAGCTTCTTTCTGTAAGGTCGCCCGAGTGCCGAGCTTCTCTCTGTAAGGTCGCCCGAGTGCCTGAGCTTCTCTCTGTAAGGTCGCCCGAGTGCCTGAGCTTCTCTCTGTAAGGTCGCCCGAGTGCCTGAGCTTCTCTCTGTAAGGTGGCCCGAGTGCCTGAGCCTCTCTCTGTAAGGTCGCCCGAGTGCCTGAGCCTCTCTCTGTAAGGTCGCCCGAGTGCCTGAGCTTCTCTCTGTAAGGTCGCCCGAGTGCCTGAGCTTCTCTCTGTAAGGTTGCCCGAGTGCCTGAGCTTCTCTCTGTAAGGTCGCCCGAGTGCCTGAGCTTCTCTCTGTAAGGTCGCCCGAGTGCCTGAGCTTCTCTCTGTAAGGTCGCCCGAGTGCCTGAGCTTCTCTCTGTAAGGTCGCCCGAGTGCCTGAGCTTCTCTCTGTAAGGTCGCCCGAGTGCCTGAGCTTCTCTCTGTAAGGTCGCCCGAGTGCCTGAGCTTCTCTCTGTAAGGTCGCCCGAGTGCCTGAGCTTCTCTCTGTAAGGTCGCCCGAGTGCCTGAGCTTCTCTCTGTAAGGTCGCCCGAGTGCTGAGCTTCTCTCTGTAAGGTCGCCCGAGTGCTGAGCTTCTCTCTGTAAGGTCGCCCGAGTGCCGAGCTTCTCTCTGTAAGGTCGCCCGAGCTTCTCTCTGTAAGGTCGCCCGAGCTTCTCTCTGTAAGGTCGCCCGAGTGCCGAGCTTCTCTCTGTAAGGTCGCCCGAGTGCCGAGCTTCTCTCTGTAAGGTCGCCCGAGTGCTGAGCTTCTCTCTGTAAGGTCGCCCGAGTGCCGAGCTTCTCTCTGTAAGGTCGCCCGAGTGCCGAGCTTCTCTCTGTAAGGTCGCCCGAGTGCCAATCTTCTTTCTGTAAGGTCGCCCGAGTGCCGAGCTTCTCTCTGTAAGGTCGCCCGAGTGCCGAGCTTCTCTCTGTAAGGTCGCCCGAGTGCCGAGCTTCTCTCTGTAAGGTCGCCCGAGTGCTGAGCTTCTCTCTGTAAGGTCGCCCGAGTGCCGAGCTTCTCTCTGTAAGGTCGCCCGAGTGCCGAGCTTCTCTCTGTAAGGTCGCCCGAGTGCCAAGCTTCTTTCTGTAAGGTCGCCCGAGTGCCGAGCTTCTCTCTGTAAGGTCGCCCGAGTGCCTGAGCTTCTCTCTGTAAGGTCGCCCGATTGCCTGAGCTTCTCTCTGTAAGGTCGCCCGAGTGCCTGAGCTTCTCTCTGTAAGGTCGCCCGAGTGCCTGAGCTTCTCTCTGTAAGGTTGCCCGAGTGCCTGAGCCTCTCTCTGTAAGGTCGCCCGAGTGCCTGAGCCTCTCTCTGTAAGGTCGCCCGAGTGCCTGAGCTTCTCTCTGTAAGGTCGCCCGAGTGCCTGAGCTTCTCTCTGTAAGGTTGCCCGAGTGCCTGAGCTTCTCTCTGTAAGGTCGCCCGAGTGCCGAGCTTCTCTCTGTAAGGTCGCCCGAGTGCCAAGCTTCTCTCTGTAAGGTCGCCCGAGTGCCTGAGTTTCTCTCTGTAAGATTGCCCGAGTGCCAAGCTTTTCTCTGTAAGGTCGCCCGAGTGCCAAGCTTCTCTCTGTAAGGTCGCCCGAGTGCCTGAGTTTCTCTCTGTAAGGTCGCCCGAGTGCCTGAGTTTCTCTCTGTAAGGTCGCCCGAGTGCCAAGCTTTATTCCTTTCTTGCTAAGAGGAAGCTGGACCACTTACCTGCCCTGCACACCTGCTGTATATCTCACCTCATCAGCTCGTTGGATCTAGTTGTGTTTCTTTAGCATGTCCTGCTGGGGGCATCAGTTAGACTTGTACATTATTAACCCCTTTCAGGCCTACATTTTCCCCTGGTTTGTAGCCCTGCACATCCTGCTTTAACCTGTGTTGTTGTTCTGCGTCTCTCTCTAAAACCCTCTTGTAAAATGATCTTTTTCAAGAGCTAAAGATTAGATTGGAAACAAACCCTTAACCCCTGCAGCGCCTGCCTACCCTGTGCCTTGGACAGTGCCCCTGCAGATGATGGAATGAGAACGCACCTAATGAGATGTGTGCAAGAAGTTTAATCCTAACAAAGACATAAAGCATACAATAAAAACAGTGATAATAAAATCATACAGTAAAATGATCCATGTAAACTGTACAGTGATGACAGTAATTGCATATGAGAGGCAATAATTACAAGTGACAGGAGGAGTACATAAAATTGGTGCTAGTACCAAATATGGAGTTAGTGAGCACCAGTGGTAGCAAAAGCAAAAATAAAAGTCCAGCAACAAATTTTTACTACCACTGGTGCTCACTAACTGCATATTTGGTACTAGCACCAAGTTTATGTACTCCACCATTGACTACTGTGCCCTGCAGCGCCTGCCTATTCTGTGCCGTGGGCAGTGCCCCTGTAGATGACAACTGTGTCTTGCAGCACCTGCCTATCCGGTGCCGTGGGCAGTGCCCCTGCAGATGATGGCTGTGCCCTGCAGCACCTGCCTGTCTTGTGCCGTGGGGCAGTGCCCCTGTAGATGACAACTGTGCCCTGCAGCACCTGCCTGTCTTGTGCCGTGGGGCAGTGCCCCTGTAGATGACAACTGTGCCCTGCAGCACCTGCCTGTCTTGTGCCGTGTGGCAGTGCTCCTGTAGATGACAACTGTGTCTTGCAGCGCCTGCCTATCCGGTGCCGTGGGCAGTGCCCCTGCAGATGATGGCTGTGCCCTGCAGCACCTGCCTGTCTTGTGCCGTGGGGCAGTGCCCCTGTAGATGACAACTGTGCCCTGCAGCATCTGCCTGTCTTGTGCCGTGTGGCAGTGCTCCTGTAGATGACAACTGTGTCTTGCAGCGCCTGCCTATCCGGTGCCATGGGCAGTGCCCCTGCAGATGATGGCTGTGCCCTGCAGCACCTGCCTGTCTTGTGTCGTGGGGCAGTGCCCCTGTAGATGACAACTGTGTCCTGCAGCACCTGCCTATCCGGTGCCGTGGGCAGTGCCCCTGCAGATGATGGCTGTGCCCTGCAGCAACTCCTTTTCCTGTGCCATGGGCAGTGCCCCTGCAGATGATGGCTGTGCCCTGCAGCACCTCGCCTGTGTTGTGGGGCAGTGCCCCTGCAGTTATGGCTATGCCCTGCAGCGCCTGCCTATCCTGTGCTGTGGGCAGTGCCCCTGCAGTTGATGGCTGTGCCCTGCAGCGCCTGCCTATCCTGTGCTGTGGGCAGTGCACCTGCAGATGACGACTGTGCCCTGCAGCGCCTGCCTATCCTGTGTTGTGGGGAGTGCCCCTGCAGATAATGGCTGTGCCCTGCATCGCCTGCTAATACTGTGTCATGAGCAGTGCCCCTGCAGATAATGGCTGTGCCCTGCATCACCTGCTAATACTGTGTCATGGGCAGTGCCCCTGCAGATAATTGCTGTGCCCTGCAGCGTCTGCTAATACTGTGTCATGGGCAGTGCCCCTGCAGATAATGGCTGTGCCCTGCAGCACCTCCCTATCCTGTGCCATGGGCAGTGCCCCTGCAGATGACTGTGTCCTGCAGTGCCTGCCAATACCGTGCCGTGGGCAGTGCAACTGCAGATGATGACTGTGCAGTGCCTAGCTATATTGTGCCATGGGCAGTGCCCCTGCAGATTATGGTTGTGCCCTGCAGCGCCTCCCTATCTTGTGCCGTGGGCAGTGCCCCTGCAGATGACGACTGTGCCCAGCAGTGCCTGCCTATCCTGTGTTGTGGGATAATGCATGTGCTCTGCAGCGCCTGACTATCCTGTGCCGTGGGCAGTGCCCCTGCAGATAATGGCTGTGCCCTGCAGTGCCTGCTAATACTGTGTCATGAGCAGTGCCCCTGCAGATGAAGGCTGTGCCCTGCAGCGCCTGCTAATACTGTGTCATGGGCAGTGCCCCTGCAGATAATGGCTGTGCCCTGCAGCGCCTGCTAATACTGTGTCATGGGCAGTGCCCCTGCAGATAATGGCTGTGCCCTGCAGCGCCTGCTAATACTGTGTCATGGGCAGTGCCCCTGCAGATAATGGCTGTGCCGTGCAGCGCCTGCTAATACTGTGTCATGGGCAGTGCCCCTGCAGATAATGGCTGTGCCCTGCAGCGCCTGCTAATACTGTGTCATGGGCAGTGCCCCTGCAGATAATGGCTGTGCCCTGTATCGCCTGCTAATACTGTGTCATGGGCAGTGCCCCTGCAGATAATGGCTGTGCCCTGCATCGCCTGCTAATACTGTGTCATAGGCAGTGCCCCTGCAGATAATGGCTGTGCCCTGTATCGCCTGCTAATACTGTGTCATGGGCAGTGCCCCTGCAGATAATGGCTGTGCCCTGTATCGCCTGCTAATACTGTGTCATTGGCAGTGCCCCTGCAGATAATGGCTGTGCCCTGTATCGCCTGCTAATACTGTGTCATGGGCAGTGCCCCTGCAGATGGCTGTGCCCTGCAGCACCTCCCTATCCTGTGCCATGGGCAGTGCCCCTGCAGATGACTGTGTCCTGCAGTGCCTGCCAATACCGTGCCGTGGGCAGTGCAACTGTGCCATGCAGTGCCTAGCTATATTGTGCCATGGGTAGTGCCCCTGCAGATTATGGTTGTGCCCTGCAGCGCCTCCCTATCCTGTGCCATGGGCAGTGCCCCTGCAGATTATGGTTGTGACCTGCAGCGCCTCCCTATCCTGTGCCATGGGCAGTGCCCCTGCAGATTATGGTTGTGCCCTGCAGCGCCTCCCTATCCTGTGCCATGGGCAGTGCCCCTGCAGATTATGGTTGTGCCCTGCAGCGCCTCCCTATCCTGTGCCATGGCCAGTGCCCCTGCAGATTATGGTTGTGCCCTGCAGCCCCTCCCTATCCTGTGCCGTGGGCAGTGCCCCTACAGATTACGGTTGTGCCCTGCAGCGCCTCCCTATCCTGTGCCTTGGGCAGTGCCCCTGCAGATTATGGTTGTGCCCTGCAGCGCCTCCCTATCCTGTGCCGTGGGCAGTGCCCCTGCAGATGACGACTGTGCCCTGCAGCGCCTCCCTATCCTGTGCCGTGGGCAGTGCCCTTGCAGATGACGGCTGTGCCCTGCTGATCTGGATTCATGACATAGTGATGCTGGGCGTGCAGCTATCAGATGTGCAGATCTCAGCACCAGATATAAATTCCTAGCAGGTTGTAAATGCTCCTCCTTAAGTGACGGCACAGAAAGTAAACATTGTATTCTGGCTCAAGGGTCAGCTCCACAGCTTGTGAGAAACTATCACCTCGTGAGAATGAACTGGTAAGAAACAAGCCGAGGATATGTTATATGCTCCTTGTGCTATATGCTCCTCGTGTTATATGCTCCTTGTGTTATATGCTCCTTGTGTTATATGCTCCTTGTGTTATAGCTGTGAGAGGTTATATGCTCCTTGTGTTATAGCTGTGAGAGGTTATATGCTCCTTGTGCTATATGCTCCTCGTTTTATATGCTCCTTGTGTTATAGCTGTGAGAGGTTATATGCTCCTTGTGTTATAGCTGTGAGAGGTTATATGCTCCTTGTGTTATAGCTGTGAGAGGTTATATGCTCCTTGTGTTATAGCTGTGAGAGGTTATATGCTCCTTGTGTTATAGCTGTGAGAGGTTATACGCTCCTTGTGCTATATGCTCCCTGTTTTATAGCTGTGAGGGGTTATATGCTCCTTGTGCTATAGCTGAGAGAGGTTATATGCTCCTTGTGTTATAGCTGTAAGGGGTTATATGCTCCTTGTGTTATAGCTGTGAGGGGTTATATGCTCCTTGTGTTATATTCTCCTCGTGCTATATGCTCCTTGTGTTATATGCTCCTTGTGTTATAGCTGTGAGGGGTTATATGCTCCTTGTGCTATATGCTCCTTGTGTTATATGCTCCTTGTGTTATATGCTCCTTGTGTTATATGCTCCTTGTGTTATAGCTGTGAGAGGTTATATGCTCCTTGTGCTATATGCTCCTTGTGTTATAGCTGTGAGAGGTTATATGCTCCTTGTGTTATATGCTCCTTGTGTTATAGCTGTGAGAGGTTATATGCTCCTTGTGCTATATGCTCCTCGTGTTATATGCGCCTTGTGTTATAGCTGTGAGAGGTTATATGCTCATTGTGTTATATGTTCCTCGTGTTATAGCTGTGAGGTTATATGCTCCTTGTGTTATAGCTGTGAGAGGTTATATGCTCCTTGTGTTATAGCTGTGAGGTTATATGCTCCTTGTGTTATTGCTGTGAGGTTATATGCTCCTTGTGTTATAGCTGTGAGAGGTTATATGCTCCTTGTGTTATAGCTGTGAGAGGTTATATGCTCCTTGTGTTATAGCTGTGAGAGGTTATATGCTCCTTGTGTTACAGCTGTGAGAGGTTATATGCTCCTTGTGTTATAGCTGTGAGAGGTTATATGCTCCTTGTGTTATAGCTGTGAGAGGTTATATGCTCCTTGTGCTATAGCTGTGAGAGGTTATATGCTCCTTGTGTTATAGCTGTGAGAGGTTATATGCTCCTTGTGCTATAACTGTGAGAGGTTATATGCTCCTTGTGTTATAGCTGTGAGAGGTTATATGCTCCTTGTGTTATAGCTGTGAGAGGTTATATGCTCCTTGTGTTATAGCTGTGAGGGGTTATATGCTCCTTGTGTTATTGCTGGGAGAGGTTATATGCTCCTTGTGTTATAGCTGTAAGAGGTTATATGCTCCTTGTGTTATAGCTGTGAGAGGTTATATGCTCCTTGTGTTATAGCTGTGAGAGGTTATATGCTCCTTGTGTTATAGCTGTAAGAGGTTATATGCTCCTTGTGTTATAGCTGTGAGAGGTTATATGCTCCTTGTGTTATAGCTGTGAGAGGTTATATGCTCCTTGTGTTATAGCTGTGAGAGATTATATGCTCCTTGTGTTATAGCTGTGAGAGGTTATATGCTCCCTGTGTTATAGCTGTGAGAGGTTATATGCTCCTTGTGTTATAGCTGTGAGAGATTATATGCTCCTTGTGTTATAGCTGTGAGAGGTTATATGTTCCCTGTGTTATAGCTGTGAGAGGTTATATGTTCCCTGTGTTATAGCTGTGAGAGGTTATATGCTCCTTGTGTTATAGCTGTGAGAGATTATATGCTCCTTGTGTTATAGCTGTGAGAGGTTATATGCTCCTTGTGTTATAGCTGTGAGGGGTTATATGCTCCTTGTGTTATAGCTGTGAGAGGTTATATGCTCCTTGTGCTATAGCTGTGAGAGGTTATATGCTCCTTGTGTTATAGCTGTGAGAGGTTATATGCTCCTTGTGTTATAGCTGTGAGAGGTTATATGCTCCTTGTGCTATAGCTGTGAGGGGTTATATGCTCCTTGTGTTATAGCTGTAAGGGGTTATATGCTCCTTGTGTTATAGCTGTAAGGGATTATATGCTCCTTGTGTTATAGCTGTGAGAGGTTATATGCTCCTTGTGCTATAGCTGTGAGGGGTTATATGCTCCTTGTGTTATAGCTGTGAGAGGTTATATGCTCCTTGTGCTATAGCTGTGAGAGGTTATATGCTCCTTGTGTTATAGCTGTGAGAGGTTATATGCTCCTTGTGTTATAGCTGTGAGAGGTTATATGCTCCTTGTGTTATAGCTGTGAGAGGTTATATGCTCCTTGTGTTATAGCTGTGAGAGGTTATATGCTCCTTGTGTTATAGCTGTGAGAGGTTATATGCTCCTTGTGTTATAGCTGTGAGGGGTTATATGCTCCTTGTGTTATAGCTGTGAGAGATTATATGCTCCTTGTGTTATAGCTGTGAGAGGTTATATGCTCCTTGTGTTATAGCTGTGAGAGGTTATATGCTCCTTGTGTTATAGCTGTGAGAGGTTATATGCTCCTTGTGCTATAGCTGTGAGGGGTTATATGCTCCTTGTGCTATAGCTGTGAGAGGTTATATGCTCCTTGTGTTATAGCTGTGAGAGATTATATGCTCCTTGTGTTATAGCTGTGAGAGGTTATATGCTCCTTGTGTTATAGCTGTGAGAGGTTATATGCTCCTTGTGTTATAGCTGTGAGAGGTTATATGCTCCTTGTGTTATAGCTGTGAGGGGTTATATGCTCCTTGTGTTATAGCTGTGAGGGGTTATATGCTCCTTGTGTTATAGTTGTGAGAGGTTATATGCTCCTTGTGTTATAGCTGTGAGAGGTTATATGCTCCTTGTGTTATAGCTGTGAGAGGTTATATGCTCCTTGTGTTATAGCTGTGAGAGGTTATATGCTCCTTGTGTTATAGCTGTGAGGGGTTATTTGCTCCTTGTGCTATAGCTGTGAGGGGTTATATGCTCCTTGTGCTATAGCTGTGAGAGGTTATATGCTCCTTGTGCTATACCTGTGAGGGGTTATATGCTCCTTGTGCTATAGCTGTGAGGGGTTATATGCTCCTTGTGTTATAGCTGTGAGAGGTTATATGCTCCTTGTGTTATAGTTGTGAGAGGTTATATGCTCCTTGTGTTATAGCTGTGAGGGGTTATATGCTCCTTGTGTTATAGCTGTGAGAGGTTATATGCTCCTTGTGTTATAGCTGTGAGAGGTTATATGCTCCTTGTGTTATAGCTGTGAGAGGTTATATGCTCCTTGTGTTATAGCTGTGAGAGGTTATATGCTCCTTGTGTTATAGCTGTGAGAGGTTATATGCTCCTTGTGCTATAGCTGTGAGAGGTTATATGCTCCTTGTGTTATAGCTGTGAGAGGTTATATGCTCCTTGTGTTATAGCTGTGAGAGGTTATATGCTCCTTGTGTTATAGCTGTGAGAGGTTATATGCTCCTTGTGTTATAGCTGTGAGAGGTTATATGCTCTTGTGTTATTGCTGTGAGAGGTTATATGCTCCTTGTGTTATAGCTGTGAGGGGTTATATGCTCCTTGTGTTATAGCTGTGAGAGGTTATATGCTCCTTGTGTTATAGCTGTGAGAGGTTATATGCTCCTTGTGTTATAGCTGTGAGAGGTTATATGCTCCTTGTGTTATAGCTGTGAGAGGTTATATGCTCCTTGTGTTATAGCTGTGAGAGGTTATATGCTCCTTGTGTTATAGCTGTGAGGGTTATATGCTCCTTGTGTTATAGCTGTGAGAGGTTATATGCTCCTTGTGTTTATAGCTGTGAGGGTTATATGCTCCTTGTGTTATAGCTTGTGAGGGGTTATATGCTCCTTGTGTTATAGCTGTGAGAGGTTATATGCTCCTTGTGTTATAGCTGTGAGAGGTTATCTTTGCTCCTTGTGTTATAGCTGTGAGGGGTTATATGCTCCTTGTGTTATAGCTGTGAGAGGTTATATGCTCCTTGTGTATAGCTGTGAGAGGTTATATGCTCCTTGTGTTATAGCTGTGAGAAGGTTATATGCTCCTTGTGTTATAGCTGTGAGGGGTTATATGCTCCCTTGTGTTATAGCTGTGAGAGATTATATGCTCCTTGTGTTATAGCTATGAGAGGTATATGCTCCTTGTGATATAGCTGTGAGAGGTTATATGCTCCTTGTGTTATAGCTGTGAGAGGTTATATGCTCCTTGTGCATATAGCTGTGAGAGGGTTTTATGCTCCTTGTGCTATACGCTGTGAGAGGTATAGCTCCTTGTGTTTATAGCGTGAGGGGTTATATGCTCCTTGTGTTATAGCTGTGAGAGGTTATATGCTCCTTGTGTTATAGCTGTGAGGGGTTATATGCTCCTTGTGTTATAGCTGTGAGAGGTTATATGCTCCTTGTGCTATAGCTGTGAGAGGTTATATGCTCCTTGTGTTATAGCTGTGAGAGGTTATATGCTCCTTGTGTTATAGCTGTGAGAGGTTATATGCTCCTTGTGTTATAGCTGTGAGAGGTTATATGCTCCTTGTGGTATAGCTGTGAGAGGTTATATGCTCCTTGTGTTATAGCTGTGAGAGGTTATATTCTCCTTGTGTTATAGCTGTGAGGGGTTATTTGCTCCTTGTGTTATAGCTGTGAGGAGATTATATGCTCCTTGTGTTATAGCTGTGAGAGGTTATATGCTCCTTGTGTTATAGCTGTGAGAGGGGTTATATGCTCCTTGTGCTATAGCTGTGAGAGGGTTATATGCTCCTTGTGCTATAGCTGTGTGAGGGTTTTATATGCTCCTTGTGCTATAGCTGTGAGAGGTTATATGCTCCTTGTGTCTATAGCTGTGAGAGGTTATATGCTCCTTGTGTTATAGCTGTGAGAGGTTATATGCTCCTTGTGTTATAGCTGTGAGAGGTTATATGCTCCTTGTGTTATAGCTGTGAGAGGTTATATGCTCCTTGTGTTATAGCTGTGAGGGGTTATATGCTCCTTGTGTTATAGCTGTGAGGGGTTATATGCTCCTTGTGTTATAGTTGTGAGAGGTTATATGCTCCTTGTGTTATAGCTGTGAGAGGTTATATGCTCCTTGTGTTATAGCTGTGAGAGGTTATATGCTCCTTGTGTTATAGCTGTGAGAGGTTATATGCTCCTTGTGTTATAGCTGTGAGGGGTTATTTGCTCCTTGTGCTATAGCTGTGAGGGGTTATATGCTCCTTGTGCTATAGCTGTGAGAGGTTATATGCTCCTTGTGCTATAGCTGTGAGGGGTTATATGCTCCTTGTGGTATAGCTGTGAGTGTTATATGCTCCTTGTGTTATAGCTGTGAGAGGTTATATGCTCCTTGTGTTATAGCTGTGAGAGGTTATATGCTCCTTGTGTTATAGCTGTGAGGGGTTATATGCTCCTTGTGTTATAGCTGTGAGAGGTTATATGCTCCTTGTGTTATAGCTGTGAGAGGTTATATGCTCCTTGTGTTATAGCTGTGAGAGGTTATATGCTCCTTGTGTTATAGATGTGAGGGTTATATGCTCCTTGTGTTATAGCTGTGAGGGTTATATGCTCCTTGTGTTATAGCTGTGAGTGGTTATATGCTCCTTGTGTTATAGCTGTGAGAGGTTATATGCTCCTTGTGTTATAGCTGTGAGAGGTTATATGCTCCTTGTGCTATATGCTCCTTGTGTTATAGCTGTGAGAGGTTATATGCTCCTTGTGTTATAGCTGTGAGGGGTTATATGCTCCTTGTGTTATAGCTGTGAGAGGTTATATGCTCCTTGTGTTATAGCTGTGAGGGGTTATATGCTCCTTGTGTTATAGCTGTGAGAGGTTATATGCTCCTTGTGTTATAGCTGTGAGGGGTTATATGCTCCTTGTGTTATAGCTGTGAGAGATTATATGCTCCTTGTGTTATAGCTGTGAGAGGTTATATGCTCCTTGTGTTATAGCTGTGAGAGGTTATATGCTCCTTGTGTTATAGCTGTGAGAGGTTATATGCTCCTTGTGCTATAGCTGTGAGGGGTTATATGCTCCTTGTGCTATAGCTGTGAGAGGTTATATGCTCCTTGTGTTATAGCTGTAAGGGATTATATGCTCCTTGTGTTATAGCTGTGAGAGGTTATATGCTCCTTGTGTTATAGCTGTGAGAGGTTATATGCTCCTTGTGTTATAGCTGTGAGAGGTTATATGCTCCTTGTGTTATAGCTGTGAGGGGTTATATGCTCCTTGTGTTATAGCTGTGAGGGGTTATATGCTCCTTGTGTTATAGTTGTGAGAGGTTATATGCTCCTTGTGTTATAGCTGTGAGAGGTTATATGCTCCTTGTGTTATAGCTGTGAGAGGTTATATGCTCCTTGTGTTATAGCTGTGAGAGGTTATATGCTCCTTGTGTTATAGCTGTGAGGGGTTATTTGCTCCTTGTGCTATAGCTGTGAGGGGTTATATGCTCCTTGTGCTATAGCTGTGAGAGGTTATATGCTCCTTGTGCTATACCTGTGAGGGGTTATATGCTCCTTGTGCTATAGCTGTGAGGGGTTATATGCTCCTTGTGTTATAGCTGTGAGAGGTTATATGCTCCTTGTGTTATAGTTGTGAGAGGTTATATGCTCCTTGTGTTATAGCTGTGAGGGGTTATATGCTCCTTGTGTTATAGCTGTGAGAGGTTATATGCTCCTTTTGTTATAGCTGTGAGAGGTTATATGCTCCTTGTGTTATAGCTGTGAGAGGTTATATGCTCCTTGTGTTATAGATGTGAGGGGTTATATGCTCCTTGTGTTATAGCTGTGAGGTTATATGCTCCTTGTGTTATAGCTGTGAGAGGTAATATGCTCCTAGTGTTATAGCTGTGAGGGGTTATATGCTCCTTGTGTTATAGCTGTGAGAGGTTATATGCTCCTTGTGCTATAGCTGTGAGAGGTTATATGCTCCTTGTGTTATAGCTGTGAGAGGTTATATGCTCCTTGTGTTATAGCTGTGAGGGTTATATGCTCCTTGTGTTATAGCTGTGAGAGGGTTATATGCTCCTTGTGCTATAGCTGTGAGAGGTTATATGCTCCTTGTGTTATAGCTGTGAGAGGTTATATGCTCCTTGTGTTATAGCTGTGAGAGGTTATATGCTCCTTGTGTTATAGCTGTGAGAGGTTATATGCTCCTTGTGTTATAGCTGTGAGGGGTTATATGCTCCTTGTGTTATAGCTGTGAGAGGTTATATGCTCCTTGTGCTATAGCTGTGAGAGGTTATATGCTCCTTGTGCTATAGCTGTGAGAGGTTATATGCTCCTTGTGCTATAGCTGTGAGAGGTTATATGCTCCTTGTGCTATAGCTGTGAGAGGTTATATGCTCCTTGTGCTATAGCTGTGAGAGGTTATATGCTCCTTGTGTTATAGCTGTGAGGGGTTATATGCTCCTTGTGTTATAGCTGTAAGAGGTTATATGCTCCTTGTGTTACAGCTGTGAGAGGTTATATGCTCCTTGTGTTATAGCTGTGAGAGGTTATATGCTCCTTGTGTTATTGCTGTGAGAGGTTATATGCTCCTTGTGTTATAGCTGTGAGAGATTATATGCTCCTTGTGTTATAGCTGTGAGGGGTTATATGCTCCTTGTGCTATAGCTGTGAGAGGTTATATGCTCCTTGTGTTATAGCTGTGAGAGGTTATATGCTCCTTGTGTTACAGCTGTGAGGGGTTATATGCTCCTTGTGTTATAGCTGTGAGAGGTTATATGCTCCTTGTGTTATAGCTGTGAGGGGTTATATGCTCCTTGTGTTATAGCTGTGAGGGGTTATATGCTCCTTGTGCTATAGCTGTGAGAGGTTATATGCTCCTTGTGTTATAGCTGTGAGAGATTATATGCTCCTTGTGTTATAGCTGTGAGGGGTTATATGCTCCTTGTGTTATAGCTGTAAGGGTTTATATGCTCCTTGTGTTATAGCTGTGAGAGGTTATATGCTCCTTGTGCTATAGCTGTGAGGGGTTATATGCTCCTTGTGTTATAGCTGTGAGAGGTTATATGCTCCTTGTGCTATAGCTGTAAGGGGTTATATGCTCCTTGTTCTATAGCTGTGAGAGGTTATATGCTCCTTGTGCTATAGCTGTGAGGGGTTATATGCTCCTTGTGCTATAGCTGTGAGAGGTTATATGCTCCTTGTGTTATTGCTGTGAGGGGTTATATGCTCCTTGTGTTATAGCTGTGAGGGATTATATGCTCCTTGTTCTATAGCTGTGAGGGGTTATATGCTCCTTGTGTTATAGCTGTGAGAGGTTATATGCTCCTTGTGTTATAGCTTTGAGAGGCTATATGCTCCTTGTGTTATAGCTGTGAGGGGTTATATGCTCCTTGTGCTATAGCTGTGAGAGGTTATATGCTCCTTGTGTTATTGCTGTGAGGGGTTATATGCTCCTTGTGTTATAGCTGTGAGGGATTATATGCTCCTTGTTCTATAGCTGTGAGGGGTTATATGCTCCTTGTGCTATAGCTGTGAGAGGTTATATGCTCCTTGTGCTATAGCTGTGAGGGGTTATATGCTCCTTGTGCTATAGCTGTGAGAGGTTATATGCTCCTTGTGTTATTGCTGTGAGGGGTTATATGCTCCTTGTGTTATAGCTGTGAGGGATTATATGCTCCTTGTTCTATAGCTGTGAGGGGTTATATGCTTGTTACAGAAGCATTAGTTATTTTGTTGTGAAGAGCTTATTTCCCAGCAGCAATGCCTGAACCAGCAAGCCAGCGCCTAAGAAGGGCTCCAAGAAAACCGTAACAAGTATCATTTCATAAAGAGTTAACTTTTTTCAGCTTTTAGAAACTATTGTCTAAATACAAGTTTGCTGGCCTCAGCTCTAAGTTCAGTGATAAACAATCCCATTGTCTAATCACCTCTGGAGCCAGACTGCTAATTGATAAGATGAACTTGTAAACTTGTTATCTTAAGTACTGTAATCCTATTGTGGCCTGTCAAAGGACAGTGCTCTCTATCTAAATGTGTGATGGGGGATTTTGTGCTCCCCCCCCCCCCATTGGGAGTGCCCTGTGTGCATGTAACCTTAATAAAAAGCAGGCTGGGCATCCCAGTCCTGAGTTCTTGTTTGACCCTCAATCGCAGCGTTGACTCGTTTTTGTGGGCAGAAGGGTATCCTAGCTGTACTGCAGCTAAGGGGGATTATTCTACATTTGCGAGACTCATATAGAATACTATGGAAAGCAGCTTCTCCCCTCTTTAGCAATAGGGATCCAGGCTACTAAGCGGTCCATCTCTCAGCGAGACTAAGGGTAACCGTAACAATGCTCCTTGTGCTATAGCTGTGAGGGGTTATATGCTCCTTGTGCTATAGCTGTGAGAGGTTATATGCTCCTTGTGTTATAGCTGTGAGAGGTTATATGCTCCTTGTGCTATAGCTGTGAGGGGTTATATGCTCCTTGTTCTATAGCTGTGAGAGGTTATATGCTCCTTGTGTTATAGCTGTGAGAGGTTATATGCTCCTTGTGTTATAGCTGTGAGAGGTTATATGCTCCGTGTGTTATAGCTGTGAGAGGTTATATGCTCCTTGTGTTATAGCTGTGAGAGGTTATATGCTCCTTGTGTTATAGCTGTGAGAGGTTATATGCTCCTTGTGTTATAGCTGTGAGAGGTTATATGCTCCTTGTGTTATAGCTGTGAGTGGTTATATGCTCCTTGTGTTATAGCTGTGAGAGGTTATATGCTCCTTGTGTTATAGCTGTGAGTGGTTATATGCTCCTTGTGTTATAGCTGTGAGGGGTTATATGCTCCTTGTGTTATAGCTGTGAGAGGTTATATGCTCCTTGTGTTATAGCTGTGAGAGGTTATATGCTCCTTGTGCTATAGCTGTGAGGGGTTAAATGCTCCTTGTGTTATAGCTGTGAGAGGTTATATGCTCCTTGTGTTATAGCGTTAAGGGGTTATATGCTCCTTGTGTTATAGCTGTGAGGGGTTATATGCTCCTTGTGTTATAGCTGTGAGAGGTTTTATGCTCCTTGTGTTATAGCTGTGAGAGGTTATATGCTCCTTGTGTTATAGCTGTGAGAGGTTATATGCTCCTTGTGTTATAGCTGTGAGAGGTTATATGCTCCTTGTGTTATAGCTGTGAGTGGTTATATGCTCCTTGTGTTATAGCTGTGAGAGGTTATATGCTCCTTGTGTTATAGCTGTGAGTGGTTATATGCTCCTTGTGTTATAGCTGTGAGGGGTTATATGCTCCTTGTGTTATAGCTGTGAGGGGTTATATGCTCCTTGTGTTATAGCTGTGAGGGGTTTTATGCTCCTTGTGTTATAGCTGTGAGAGGTTATATGCTCCTTGTGTTATAGCTGTGAGAGGTTATATGCTCCTTGTGTTATAGCTGTGAGGGGTTTTATGCTCCTTGTGTTATAGCTGTGAGAGGTTATATGCTCCTTGTGTTATAGCTGTGAGAGGTTATATGCTCCTTGTGTTATAGCTGTGAGAGGTTATATGCTCCTTGTGTTATAGCTGTGAGGGGTTATATGCTCCTTGTGTTATAGCTGTGAGAGGTTATATGCTCCTTGCGTTATAGCTGTGAGGGGTTATATGCTCCTTGCGCTATAGCTGTGAGGGGTTATATGCTCCTTGTGTTATAGCTGTGAGAGGTTATATGCTCCTTGTGTTATAGCTGTGAGGGGTTATATGCTCCTTGCGCTATAGCTGTGAGGGGTTAAATGCTCCTTGTGTTATAGCTGTGAGAGGTTATATGCTCCTTGTGCTATAGCTGTGAGAGGCTAAATGCTCCTTGTGTTATAGCTGTGAGGGGTTATATGCTCCTTGTGCTATAGCTGTGAGAGGCTATATGCTCCTTGTGTTATAGCTGTGAGGGTTATATGCTCCTTGTGCTATAGTTGTAAGTGGTTATATGCTCCTTGTGTTATAGCTGTGAGAGGTTATATGCTCCTTGTGTTATAGCTGTGAGGGGTTATATGCTCCTTGTGCTATAGCTGTGAGAGGCTATATGCTCCTTGTGCTATAGCTGTGAGAGGTTATATGCTCCTTGTGTTATAGCTGTGAGAGGTTATATGCTCCTTGTGCTATAGCTGTGAGGGATTATATGCTCCTTGTGTTATAGCTGTGAGGGGTTATATGCTCCTTGTGTTATAGCTGTGAGAGGTTATATGCTCCTTGTGTTATACCTGTGAGGGATTATATGCTCCTTGTGTTATAGCTGTGAGGGGTTATATGCTCCTTGTGCTATAGCTGTGAGAGGTTATATGCTCCTTGTGTTATACCTGTGAGGGGTTATATGCTCCTTGTGTTATAGCTGTGAGGGGTTATATGCTCCTTGTGTTATAGCTGTGAGAGGTTATATGCTCCTTGTGTTGTAGCTGTGAGGGGTTATATGCTCCTTGTGTTATAGCTGTGAGGGGTTATATGCTCCTTGTGTTATAGCTGTGAGAGGTTATATGCTCCTTGTGCTATAGCTGTGAGAGGTTATATGCTCCTTGTGCTATAGCTGTGAGGGGTTATATGCTCCTTGTGTTATAGCTGTGAGAGGTTATATGCTCCTTGTGCTATAGCTGTGAGAGGCTATATGCTCCTTGTGTTATAGTTGTGAGAGGTTATATGCTCCTTGTGTTATAGCTGTGAGAGGTTATATGTTCCCTGTGTTATAGCTGTGAGAGGTTATATGCTCCTTGTGTTATAGCTGTGAGAGGTTATATGCTCCTTGTGTTATAGCTGTGAGAGGTTATATGCTCCTTGTGTTATAGCTGTGAGAGGTTTTATGCTCCTTGTGTTATAGCTGTGAGGGGTTATATGCTCCTTGTGTTATAGCTGTGAGAGGTTTTATGCTCCTTGTGTTATAGCTGTGAGAGGTTATATGCTCCTTGTGTTATAGTTGTGAGGGGTTATATGCTCCTTGTGCTATAGCTGTGAGAGGTTATATGCTCCTTGTGTTATAGCTGTGAGAGGTTATATGCTCCTTGTGTTATAGCTGTGAGGGGTTATATGCTCCTTGTGTTATAGTTGTGAGGGGTTATATGCTCCTTGTGCTATAGCTGTGAGGGGATATATGCTCCTTGTGTTATAGCTGTGAGGGGTTATATGCTCCTTGTGTTATAGCTGTGAGGGGTTTTATGCTCCTTGTGTTATAGCTGTGAGAGGTTATATGCTCCTTGTGTTATAGCTGTGAGGGGTTATATGCTCCTTGTGTTATAGCTGTGAGAGGTTATATGCTCCTTGTGTTATAGCTGTGAGAGGTTATATGCTCCTTGTGTTATAGCTGTGAGGGGTTATATGCTCCTTGTGTTATAGCTGTGAGAGGTTATATGCTCCTTGCGTTATAGCTGTGAGAGGTTATATGCTCCTTGTGTTATAGCTGTGAGGGGTTAAATGCTCCTTGTGTTATAGCTGTGAGAGGTTATATGCTCCTTGTGTTATAGCTGTGAGAGGTTATATGCTCCTTGTGTTATAGCTGTGAGGGGTTATATGCTCCTTGTGCTATAGCTGTGGGGGGTTAAATGCTCCTTGTGTTATAGCTGTGAGAGGTTATATGCTCCTTGTGCTATAGCTGTGAGAGGCTAAATGCTCCTTGTGTTATAGCTGTGGGGGGTTATATGCTCCTTGTGTTATAGCTGTGAGAGGTTATATGCTCCTTGTGCTATAGCTGTGAGAGGCTAAATGCTCCTTGTGTTATAGCTGTGAGAGGTTATATGCTCCTTGTGCTATAGCTGTGAGAGGCTATATGCTCCTTGTGTTATAGCTGTGAGGGGTTATATGCTCCTTGTGCTATAGCTGTGAGAGGTTATATGCTCCTTGTGCTATAGCTGTGAGAGGTTATATGCTCCTTGTGCTATAGCTGTGAGAGGTTATATGCTCCTTGTGCTATAGCTGTGAGAGGCTATATGCTCCTTGTGTTATAGCTGTGAGGGGTTATATGCTCCTTGTGTTATAGCTGTGAGGGGTTATATGCTCCTTGTGCTATAGCTGTGAGGGGTTATATGCTCCTTGTGCTATAGCTGTGAGAGGTTATATGCTCCTTGTGTTATAGCTGTGAGAGGTTATATGCTCCTTGTGTTATAGCTGTGAGAGGTTATATGCTCCTTGTGCTATAGCTGTGAGAGGTTATATGCTCCTTGTGTTATAGCTGTGAGAGGTTATATGCTCCTTGTGCTATAGCTGTGAGAGGTTATATGCTCCTTGTGTTATAGCTGTGAGAGGTTATATGCTCCTTGTGTTATAGCTGTGAGAGGTTATATGCTCCTTGTGCTATAGCTGTGAGAGGTTATATGCTCCTTGTGTTATAGCTGTGAGGGGTTATATGCTCCTTGTGTTATAGCTGTGAGAGGTTATATGCTCCTTGTGTTATAGCTGTGAGAGGTTATATGCTCCTTGTGCTATAGCTGTGAGGGGTTATATGCTCCTTGTGCTATAGCTGTGAGGGGTTATATGCTCCTTGTGTTATAGCTGTGAGAGGTTATATGCTCCTTGTGCTATAGCTGTGAGAGGTTATATGCTCCTTGTGCTATAGCTGTGAGGGGTTATATGCTCCTTGTGTTATAGCTGTGAGAGGTTATATGCTCCTTGTTCTATAGCTGTGAGAGGTTATATGCTCCTTGTGCTATAGCTGTGAGAGGTTATATGCTCCTTGTGTTATAGCTGTGAGAGGTTATATGCTCCTTGTGTTATAGCTGTGAGAGGTTATATGCTCCTTGTGTTATAGCTGTGAGAGGTTATATGCTCCTTGTGTTATAGCTGTGAGAGGTTATATGCTCCTTGTGTTATAGCTGTGAGAGGTTATATGCTCCTTGTGTTATAGTTGTGAGAGGTTATATGCTCCTTGTGTTATAGCTGTGAGAGGTTATATGCTCCTTGTGTTATAGCTGTGAGGGGTTATATGCTCCTTGTTCTATAGCTGTGAGAGGTTATATGCTCCTTGTGCTATAGCTGTGAGAGGTAATATGCTCCTTGTGTTATAGCTGTGAGGGGTTATATGCTCCTTGTGTTATAGCTGTGAGAGTTTATATGCTCCTTGTGCTATAGCTGTGAGAGGTTATATGCTCCTTGTGTTATAGCTGTGAGAGGTTATATGCTCCTTGTGTTATAGCTGTGAGAGGTTATATGCTCCTTGTGCTATAGCTGTGAGAGGTTATATGCTCCTTGTGTTATAGCTGTGAGGGGTTATATGCTCCTTGTGTTATAGCTGTGAGAGGTTATATGCTCCTTGCGTTATAGCTGTGAGAGGTTATATGCTCCTTGTGCTATAGCTGTGAGGGGTTATATGCTCCTTGTGTTATAGCTGTGAGGGGTTATATGCTCCTTGTGTTATAGCTGTGAGGGGTTATATGCTCCTTGTGCTATAGCTGTGAGGGGTTATATGCTCCTTGTGCTATAGCTGTGAGGGGTTATATGCTCCTTGTGCTATAGCTGTGAGGGTTATATGCTCCTTGTGTTATAGCTGTGAGGGGTTATATGCTCCTTGTGCTATAGCTGTGAGAGGCTATATGCTCCTTGTGTTATAGCTGTGAGGGTTATATGCTCCTTGTGCTATAGTTGTAAGTGGTTATATGCTCCTTGTGTTATAGCTGTGAGAGGTTATATGCTCCTTGTGTTATAGCTGTGAGGGGTTATATGCTCCTTGTGTTATAGCTGTGAGAGGTTATATGCTCCTTGTGTTATAGCTGTGAGAGGTTATATGCTCCTTGTGTTATAGCTGTGAGGGATTATATGCTCCTTGTGTTATAGCTGTGAGGGGTTATATGCTCCTTGTGTTATAGCTGTGAGAGGTTATATGCTCCTTGTGTTATAGCTGTGAGGGATTATATGCTCCTTGTGTTATAGCTGTGAGGGGTTATATGCTCCTTGTGCTATAGTTGTGAGTGGTTATATGCTCCTTGTGTTATAGCTGTGAGAGGTTATATGCTCCTTGTGTTATAGCTGTGAGGGATTATATGCTCCTTGTGTTATAGCTGTGAGAGGTTATATGCTCCCTGTGCTATAGTTGTGAGTGGTTATATGCTCCTTGTGTTATAGCTGTGAGAGGTTATATGCTCCTTGTGTTATAGCTGTGAGAGGTTATATGCTCCTTGTGTTATAGCTGTGAGAGGTTATATGCTCCTTGTGTTATAGCTGTGAGAGGTTATATGCTCCTTGTGTTATAGCTGTGAGAGGTTATATGCTCTGTGTGTTATAGCTGTGAGAGGTTATATGCTCCTTGTGTTATAGCTGTGAGAGGTTATATGCTCCTTGTGTTATAGCTGTGAGGGGTTATATGCTCCTTGTGTTATAGCTGTGAGGGGTTATATGCTCCTTGTGCTATAGCTGTGAGAGGTTATATGCTCCTTGTGCTATAGCTGTGAGGGGTTATATGCTCCTTGTGTTATAGCTGTGAGGGGTTATATGCTCCTTGTGTTATAGCTGTGAGAGGTTATATGCTCCTTGTGTTATAGCTGTAAGGGGTTATATGCTCCTTGTGTTATAGCTGTGAGGGGTTATATGCTCCTTGTGCTATAGCTGTAAGGGGTTATATGCTCCTTGTGTTATAGCTGTGAGAGGTTATATGCTCCTTGTGTTATAGCTGTAAGGGGTTATATGCTCCTTGTGTTATAGCTGTAAGGGGTTATATGCTCCTTGTGTTATAGCTGTGAGAGGTTATATGCTCCTTGTGTTATAGCTGTAAGGGGTTATATGCTCCTTGTGTTATAGCTGTGAGGGGTTATATGCTCCTTGTGTTATAGCTGTGAGGGGTTATATGCTCCTTGTGTTATAGCTGTGAGGGGTTATATGCTCCTTGTGTTATAACTGTGAGGGGTTATATGCTCCTTGTGCTATAGCTGTGAGGGGTTATATGCTCCTTGTGCTATAGCTGTGAGGGGTTATTTGCTCCTTGTGCTATAGCTGTGAGGGGTTATATGCTCCTTGTGCTATAGCTGTGAGAGGTTATATGCTCCTTGTGTTATAGCTGTGAGAGGTTATATGCTCCTTGTTCTATAGCTGTGAGGGGTTATATGCTCCTTGTGCTATAGCTGTGAGAGGTTATATGCTCCTTGTGTTATAGCTGTGAGAGGTTATATGCTCCTTGTGCTATAGCTGTGAGAGGTTATATGCTCCTTGTGCTATAGCTGTGAGAGGTTATATGCTCCTTGTGTTATAGCTGTGAGAGGTTATATGCTCCTCTTGCTATAGCAGTGAGGAAATTAGTGACATGCTTTATATATGAGACTGTACATTATATCCTGTGTATGTATATTTGTGTGTGTTTGTTAAAGGGACAGTCTAGGCCAAAATAAACTTTCATGATTCAGATAGAGCATGTAATTTTAAACAATTTTCCAATTTACTTTTATCACCAATTTTGTTTTGTTCTCTTGGTATTCTTAGTTGAAAGCTTAACCTAGGAGGTTCATATGCTAATTTCTTAGACCTTGAAGCCCACCTCTTTCAGATTGCATTTTAACAGTTTTTCACCACTAGAGGGTGTTAGTTCACGTATTTCATATAGATAACACTGTGCTCGTGCACATGAAGTTATCTGGGAGCAGGCACTGATTGGCTAGACTGCAAGTCTGTCAAAAGAAGTGAAAAAAGGGGCAGTTTGCAGAGGCTTAGATACAGGATAATCACAGAGGTTAAAAGTATATTATTATAAATGTGTTAGTTATGCAAAACTGGGAAATGGGTAATAAAGGGATTATCTATCTTTTCAAAAAATAAAAATTCTGGTGTAGACTGTCTCTTTAATGTGTGAGTCAGTGTTTGTGTGTATGCTATGCATGTGTGAGTCAGTGTTTGTGTGTATGCTATGCATGTGTGAGTCAGTGTCTGTGTGTATGCTATGCATGTGTGAGTCAGTGTCTGTGTGTATGCTATGCATGTGTGAGTCAGTGTTTGTGTGTATGCTATGCATGTGTGAGTCAGTGTTTGTATGCTATGCATGTGTGAGTCAGTGTTTGTGTGTATGTTATGCATGTGTGAGTCAGTGTTTGTGTGTATGCTATGCATGTGTGAGTCAGTGTTTGTGTGTATGCTATGCATGTGTGAGTCAGTGTTTGTGTGTATGCTATGCATGTGTGAGTCAGTGTTTGTGTGTATGCTATGCATGTGTGAGTCAGTGTTTGTGTGTATGCTATGCATGTGTGAGTCAGTGTTTGTATGCTATGCATGTGTGAGTCAGTGTTTGTGTGTATGTTATGCATGTGTGAGTCAGTGTTTGTGTGTATGCTATGCATGTGTGAGTCAGTGTTTGTGTGTATGCTATGCATGTGTGAGTCAGTGTTTGTGTGTATGCTATGCATGTGTGAGTCAGTGTTTGTGTGTATGCTATGCATGTGTGAGTCAGTGTTTGTGTGTATGCTATGCATGTGTGAGTCAGTGTTTGTGTGTACGCTATGCATGTGTGAGTCAGTGTTTGTCTGTATGCTATGCATGTGTGAGTCAGTGTTTGTGTATATGCTATGCATGTGTGAGTCAGTGTTTGTCTGTACGCTATTCATGTGTGAGTCAGTGTTTGTCTGTATGCTATTCATGTGTGAGTCAGTGTTTGTGTGTATGCTATACATGTGTGAGTCAGTGTTTGTGTGTATGCTATGCATGTGTGAGTCAGTGTTTGTGTGTATGCTATACATGTGTGAGTCAGTGTTTGTGTGTATGCTATGCATGTGTGAGTCAGTGTTTGTGTGTATATTATGCATGTGTGAGTCAGTGTTTGTGTGTATGCTATGCATGTGTGAGTCAGTGTTTGTATGCTATGCATGTGTGAGTCAGTGTTTGTATGCTATGCATGTGTGAGTCAGTGTTTGTCTGTATGCTATGCATTTGTGAGTCAGTGTTTGTGTGTATGCTATGCATGTGTGAGTCAGTGTTTGTGTGAGTCAGTGTTTGTGTGAATGCTATGCATGTGTGATTCAGTGTTTGTGTGTATGCTATGCATGTGTGGGTCAGTGTTTGTGTGTATGCTATGCATGTGTGAGTCAGTGTTTGTGTGTATGTTATGCATGTGTGAGTCAGTGTTTGTGTGTATGTTATGCATGTGTGAGTCAGTGTTTGTGTGTATGCTATGCATTTGTGAGTCAGTGTTTGTGTGAGTCAGTGTTTGTGTGTATGCTATGCATGTGTGAGTCATTGTTTCTGTGTATGTTATGCATGTGTGAGTCAGTGTTTGTGTGTATGCTATGCAAGTGTGAGTGAGTGTTTGTGTGTATGCTATGCATGTGTGAGTCAGTGTTTGTGTGTATGCTATGCATGTGTGAGTCAGTGTTTGTGTGTATGCTATGCATGTGTGAGTCAGTGTTTGTGTGTATGCTATGCATGTGTGAGTCAGTGTTTGTGTGTATGCTAGACATGTGTGAGTCAGTGTTTGTGTGTATGCTATGCATGTGTGAGTCAGTGTTTGTCTGTATGCTATGCATGTGTGAGTCAGTGTTTGTGTGTATGCTAGACATGTGTGAGTCAGTGTTTGTGTGTATGCTATGCATGTGTGAGTCAGTGTTTGCCTGTATGCTATGCATGTGTGAGTCAGTGTTTGTATGCTATGCATGTGTGAGTCATTGTTTGTCTGTATGCTATGCATGTGTGAGTCAGTGTTTGTGTGAGTCAGTGTTTGTGTGAATGCTATGCATGTGTGATTTAGTGTTTGTGTGTATGCTATGCATGTGTGGGTCAGTGTTTGTGTGTATGCTATGCATGTGTGAGTCAGTGTTTGTGTGTATGTTATGCATGTGTGAGTCAGTGTTTGTGTGTATGCTATGCATGTGTGAGTCAGTGTTTGTGTGTATGCTATGCATGTGTGAGTCAGTGTTTGTATGCTATGTATGTGTGAGTCAGTGTTTGTATGCTATGCATGTGTGAGTCAGTGTTTGTCTGTATGCTATGCATGTGTGAGTTAGTGTTTGTATGCTATGCATGTGTGAGTCAGTGTTTGTATGCTATGCATGTGTGAGTCAGTGTTTGTCTGTATGCTATGCATGTGTGAGTCAGTGTTTGTGTGTATGCTATGCATGTGTGAGTCAGTGTTTGTGTGTATGCTATGCATGTGTGAGTCAGTGTTTGTGTGTATGCTATGTATGTGTTAATTAGTGTTTGTATGCTATGCATGTGTGAGTCAGTGTTTGTACGCTATGCATGTGTGAGTCAGTGTTTGTATGTTATGCATGTGTTAGTCAGTGTATGTCTGTATGCTATGCATGTGTGAGTCAGTGTTTGTGTGTATGCTATGCATGTGTGAGTCAGTGTTTGTGTGTATGCTATGCATGTGTGAGTCAGTGTTTGTGTGAGTCAGTGTTTGTGTGTATGCTATGCATGTGTGAGTCAGTGTTTGTGTGTATGCTATGCATGTGAGTCAGTGTTTGTGTGTATGCTATGCATGTGTGAGTCAGTGTTTGTGTGTATGCTATGCATGTGTGAGTCAGTGTTTGTGTGTATGCTATGCATGTGTGAGTCAGTGTTTGTGTGTACGCTATGCATGTGTGAGTCAGTGTTTGTGTGTATGCTATGCATATGTGAGTCAGTGTTTGTCTGTATGCTATGCATGTGTGGGTCAGTGTTTGTCTGTATGCTATGTATGTGTGAGTCAGAGTTTGTGTGTATGCTATGCATGTTTGAGTCAGTGTTTGTGTGTATGCTATGCATGTGTGAGTCAGTGTTTGTGTGTATGCTATGCATGTGAGTCAGTGTTTGTGTGTATGCTATGCATGTGTGAGTCAGTGTTTGTGTGTATGCTATGCATGTGTGAGTCAGTGTTTGTGTGTATGCTATGCATGTGTGAGTCAGTGTTTGTGTGTACGCTATGCATGTGTGAGTCAGTGTTTGTGTGTATGCTATGCATGTGTGAGTCAGTGTTTGTGTGTATGCTATGCATGTGTGAGTCAGTGTTTGTGTGTATGCTATGCATTTGTGAGTCAGTGTTTGTGTGAGTCAGTGTTTGTGTGTATGCTATGCATGTGTGAGTCAGTGTTTGTGTGTATGTTATGCATGTGTGAGTCAGTGTTTGTGTGTATGCTATGCAAGTGTGAGTCAGTGTTTGTGTGTATGCTATGCATGTGTGAGTCAGTGTTTGTGTGTATGCTATGCATGTGTGAGTCAGTGTTTGTGTATATGCTATGCATGTGTGAGTCAGTGTTTGTGTGTATGCTAGACATGTGTGAGTCAGTGTTTGTGTGTATGCTATGCATGTGTGAGTCAGTGTTTGTCTGTATGCTATGCATGTGTGAGTCAGTGTTTGTATGCTATGCATGTGTGAGTCAGTGTTTGTCTGTATGCTATGCATGTGTGAGTCAGTGTTTGTGTGTATGCTATGCATGTGTGAGTCAGTGTTTGTGTGTATGCTATGCATGTGTGAGTCAGTGTTTATGTATATGCTATGCATGTGTGAGTCAGTGTTTGTGTGTATGCTAGACATGTGTGAGTCAGTGTTTGTGTGTATGCTATGCATGTGTGAGTCAGTGTTTGTCTGTATGCTATGCATGTGTGAGTCAGTGTTTGTCTGTATGCTATGCATGTGTGAGTCAGTGTTTGTATGCTATGCATGTGTGAGTCAGTGTTTGTATGCTATGCATGTGTGAGTCAGTGTTTGTCTGTATGCTATGCATTTGTGAGTCAGTGTTTGTGTGTATGCTATGCATGTGTGAGTCAGTGTTTGTGTGAGTCAGTGTTTGTGTGAATGCTATGCATGTGTGATTCAGTGTTTGTGTGTATGCTATGCATGTGTGGGTCAGTGTTTGTGTGTATGCTATGCATGTGTGAGTCAGTGTTTGTGTGTATGCTATGCATGTGTGAGTCAGTGTTTGTGTGTATGCTATGCATGTGTGAGTCAGTGTTTGTCTGTATGCTATGCATGTGTGAGTCAGTGTATGTTTGTATGTTATGCATGTGTGAGTCAGTGTTTGTGTGTATGCTATGCATGTGTGAGTCAGTGTTTGTCTGTATGCTATGCATGTGTGAGTCAGTGTTTGTCTGTATGCTATGCATGTGTGAGTCAGTGTTTGTATGCTATGCATGTGTGAGTCAGTGTTTGTATGCTATGCATGTGTGAGTCAGTGTTTGTATGCTATGCATGTGTGAGTCAGTGTTTGTCTGTATGCTATGCATTTGTGAGTCAGTGTTTGTGTGTATGCTATGCATGTGTGAGTCAGTGTTTGTGTGAGTCAGTGTTTGTGTGAATGTGTGAGTCAGTGTTTGTGTGTATGCTATGCATGTGTGAGTCAGTGTTTGTATGCTATGTATATGTGAGTCAGTGTTTGTCTGTATGCTATGCATGTGTGAGTCAGTGTCTGTGTGTATGCTATGCATGTGTGAGTCAGTGTTTGTGTGTATGCTATGCATGTGTGAGTCAGTGTTTGTGTGTATGCTATGCATGTGTGAGTCAGTGTTTGTGTGTATGCTATGCATGTGTGAGTCAGTGTTTGTGTGTATGCTATGCATGTGTTAATTAGTGTTTGTATGCTATGCATGTGTGAGTCAGTGTTTGTCTGTATGCTATGCATGTGTGAGTCAGTGTTTGTACGCTATGCATGTGTGAGTCAGTGTTTGTATGTTATGCATGTGTTAGTCAGTGTATGTCTGTATGCTATGCATGTGTGAGTCAGTGTTTGTGTGTATGCTATGCATGTGTGAGTCAGTGTTTGTGTGTATGCTATGCATGTGTGAGTCAGTGTTTGTGTGTATGCTATGCATGTGTGAGTCAGTGTTTGTGTGTATGCTATGCATGTGTGAGTCAGTGTTTGTGTGTATGCTATGCATGTGTGAGTCAGTGTTTGTGTGAGTCAGTGTTTGTGTGTATGCTATGCATGTGTGAGTCAGTGTTTGTGTGTATGCTATGTATGTGTGAGTCAGTGTTTGTGTGTATGCTATGCATGTGTGAGTCAGTGTTTGTGTGTATGCTATGCATGTGTGAGTCAGTGTTTGTGTGTATGCTATGCATGTGAGTCAGTGTTTGTGTGAATGCTATGCATGTGTGAGTCAGTGTTTGTATGCTATGTATGTGTGAGTCAGTGTTTGTATGCTATGCATGCGTGAGTCAGTGTTTGTCTGTATGCTATGCATGTGTGAGTTAGTGTTTGTATGCTATGCATGTGTGAGTCAGTGTTTGTATGCTATGCATGTGTGAGTCAGTGTTTGTCTGTATGCTATGCATGTGTGAGTCAGTGTTTGTCTGTATGCTATGCATGTGTGAGTCAGTGTTTGTGTGTATGCTATGCATGTGTGAGTCAGTGTTTGTGTGTATGCTATGCATGTGTGAGTCAGTGTTTGTGTGTATGCTATGCATGTGTGAGTCAGTGTTTGTATGCTATGCATGTGTGAGTCAGTGTTTGTATGCTATGTATGTGTGAGTCAGTGTTTGTATGCTATGCATGTGTGAGTCAGTGTTTGTCTGTATGCTATGCATGTGTGAGTCAGTGTTTGTCTGTATGCTATGCATGTGTGAGTCAGTGTTTGTATGCTATGCATGTGTGAGTCAGTGTTTGTCTGTATGCTATGCATGTGTGAGTCAGTGTTTGTCTGTATGCTATGCATGTGTGAGTCAGTGTTTGTATGCTATGCATGTGTGAGTCAGTGTTTGTATGCTATGCATGTGTGAGTCAGTGTTTGTATGCTATGCATGTGTGAGTCATTGTTTGTCTGTATGCTATGCATGTGTGAGTTAGTGTTTGTTTGTGTGTATGCTATGCATGTGTGAGTCAGTGTTTGTGTGTATGCTATGCATGTGTGAGTCAGTGTTTGTGTGTATGCTATGCATGTGTGAGTCAGTGTTTGTCTGTATGCTATGCATGTTTGAGTTGGTGCTTGTGTGTATGCTATGCATGTGTGAGTCAGTGTTTGTGTGTATGCTATGCATGTGTGAGTCAGTGTTTGTGTGTATGCTATGCATGTGTGAGTCAGTGTTTGTCTGTATGCTATGCATGTTTGAGTTGGTGCTTGTGTGTATGCTATGCATGTGTGAGTCAGTGTTTGTCTGTATGCTATGCATGTGTGAGTCAGTGTTTGTGTGTATGCTATGCATGTGTGAGTCAGTGTTTGTGTGTATGCTATGCATGTGTGAGTCAGTGTTTGTGTGTATGCTATGCATGTGTGAGTCAGTGTTTGTGTGTATGCTATGCATGTGTGAGTCAGTGTTTGTGTGTATGCTATGCATGTGTGAGTCAGTGTTTGTGTGTATGCTATGCATGTGTGAGTCAGTGTTTGTGTGTATGCTATGCATGTGTGAGTCAGTGTTTGTGTGTATGCTATGCATGTGTGAGTCAGTGTTTGTATGCTATGCATGTGTGAGTCAGTGTTTGTATGCTATGCATGTGTGAGTCAGTGTTTGTCTGTATGCTATGCATGTTTGAGTCAGTGCTTGTGTGTATGCTATGCATGTGTGAGTCAGTGTTTGTCTGTATGCTATGCATGTGTGAGTCAGTGTTTGTGTATATGCTATGCATGTGTGAGTCGCGAACGGGCGAACCGCCATAGACTTCAATAGGCAGGCGAATTTTAAAACCCACAGGAACTCTTTCTGGCCACAATAGTGATTGGAAAGTTGTTTCAAGGGGACTAACACCTGGACTGTGGCATGCCGGAGGGGGATATATGGCAAAACTCCCATGGAAAATGACATAGTTGATGAGTCTGGTTTTAACCCATAAAGGGCATAAATCACCTAACATTAATAAATTGTTTGGAATAACGTGCTTTAAAACATCAGGTATGATGTATCGATCAGGTAGTGTAAGGGTTACGCCCGCTTCACAGTGACAGAGCAAACTTTTGCAGCGGGTACAACATCATCATCATCACACCGTACGTCCATGTGTGTAATGCTGACTGACTGAGACATATCCCTGTTATCTACATCCTCTGGCAATAATGCTTGCGCATCACTATCACTCATTTCTTCCAACTGATGTGTAAATAACTCCTCTGTCAGATCAAGTGAAGCGGCTGTGGTGCTAGTGTTGGTGGTGACGGCAGGCGTGCGAGTGGTAACTTGAGAGGTGCCCGAAGCTAAGCTGGAGGAGGATGGTGCGTCAAGGTTCCGAGCGGAAGCTGTAGAAGATTGGGTGTCCTGGGTTAGCCAGTCAACTATGTCCTCAGCTGTTCAAGTTCGGGGTACGTGGCCTCTGAACACTGGGCATTATTCTAGGGCCAAAGGGAATCACAGCACCATGAACACGACGGCCCCTGCGGGGTGGCCTGCCTCTGCCTGTCATTTTTTTTTCGATTAGTGGTACTATGCATGCAAGCTACTGTGACAACAGATATGAGTGGCACTGTGCACTGGCAGAAGTTGGCAGAGTAGACGATGTAGGCCTGACACACACGCTTGCAGACAACTAACTGCTATTCAATCTATTACAGTCAAAATTGTATTTTTTTTTTTAAATGTACACTACTGTTACACCAGATATGAGTTGCACTGGGGTGACACTGTGCCCTGGCAGGCCCTGAAACGCACACGTGTGAAGGAAACTGACTGCTATTATATAACACAGTCAAAAAAGTGTTTTTTTTTTTAAATGTACACTACTGTTACACCAGATATGAGTTGCACTGGGGTGACACTGTGCCCTGGCAGGCAGGCACTGAAACGCACACGTGTGAAGGAAACTGACTGCTATTATTTCACAGTCAAATTTCTAGTTTTTTTTTTAACCCCTTAAGGACAAGGCCATTTTTCAATTTCTTTCCCTTAAGGACCAGGGCTATTTTTACATTTCTGCTGTGTTTGTGTTTAGCTGTAATTTTCCTCTTATTCATTTTCTGTACCCACACATATTATATACCGTTTTTCTCGCCACTAAATGGACTTTCTAAAGATACCATTATTTTAATCATATCTTATAATTTATTATTAAAAATATTATAAAATATGAGGAAAAAATGGAAAAAAAACACACTTTTTCTAACTTTGACCCCCAAAATCTGTTACACATCTACAACCACCAAAAAACAACCATGCTAAATAGTTTCTAAATTTTGTCGTGAGTTTAGAAATATCCAATGTTAACATGTTCTTTGCTTTTTTTACAAGTTATAGATAAATAAATACAAGAAGCACTTTGCTATTTCAAAACCACTTTTTTTAAAAATGAGCGCTAGTTACGTTAGAACCCTGATATCTGTCAGGAATCCCTGAATATCCCTTGACATGTATATATTTTTTTTTAGAAGACAACCCAAAGTATTGATCTAGGCCCATTTTGGTATATTTCATGCCACCATTTCACCGCCAAATGCGATCAAATAAAAAAATTTTTTCACTTTTTCACAAATATTTTTACAAACTTTAGGTTTCTCACAGAAATTATTTACAAACAACTTATGCAATTATGGCATAAATGGTTGTAAATGCTTCTCTGGGATCCCTTTTTTCAGAAATAGCAGACTTATATGGCTTTGGTGTTGCTTTTTGGTAATTAGAAAGCTGCTAAATGCCCCTGCGCACCACACGTGTTTTATGCCCAGCAGTGAAGGGGTTACTTAGGGAGCTTGTAGAGTTAATTTTAGCTGAAGTGTAGTGTAGTAGACAACCCAAAGTATTGATCTAGGCCCATTTTGGTATATTTCATGCCACCATTTCACCGCAAAATGCGATCAAATTTAAAAAAAACTAATTGTTTTTTGCAATTTTAGGTTTCTCACTGAAATTATTTACAAACAGCTTGTGCAATTATGGCACAAATGGTTGTAAATGCTTCTCTGGGATCCCCTTTGTTCAGAAATAGCAGACATATATGACTTTGGCGTTGCTTTCTGGTAATTAGAAGGCCGCTAAATGCTGCTGCGCATCACACGTGTATTATGGCTAGCAGGGAAGGGGTTAATTAGGTAGTTTGTAGGGAGCTTGCAGGGTTAATTTTAGCTTTGGTGTAGAGATCAGCCTCCCACCTGACACATCAGACCCCCTGATCTCTCCCAAACAGCTCCCTTCCCTCCCCCACCCCACAATTGTCCCCGCCATCTTAAGTACTGGCAGAAAGTCTGCCAGTACTAAAATAAAAGGTTTTTAAATTTTTTTTTTTAATTTTTTTTTTTTTTTTTTTTTGTATGACCGGGGTGCTAGGACAGCCTCTGGGGAGCTGGGGATTTTTTTGCCACGTTACTGGACGCTCATGCGCAATGCCTGGAGGCTCATGCGTCCTTTTGAGGAGGTGACAAACCTAGTCAGTCGCACCAAAGGCACCATCAGCGACATCATACCATTTGTTTTCTTCCTGGAGCGTGCCCTGCGAAAAGTGCTGGATCAGGCCGTAGATTAGCGTGAAGAGGAAGAGTTGTGGTCTCCATCCCCACCAGAAGCAGCCTTATCAGCATCGCTTGCTGGACCAGCGGCAACGCAGGAAGAGGATTGTGAGGAAGAGGAGTCAGAGGAGGAGCTGAAGGAGAACGACCTGTACTGGGTGTCCAAGCATCTTTTTCCATCTCCCGGTTCCTAAAAATTATCTCTGGGTTCCTAAAATCGATGCCATACCTGTACTCGATTGTGCAAAAGGAAGTCATGGCATATGGGGTCTTTCATGCTGTCGTGCATGTTGAGGGTCAGGGACCCTCGTATAAAAAGGCTGAAGGAGAACGACCTGTACTGGGTGTCCAAGCATCTTTTTCCATCTCCCGGTTCCTAAAAATTATCTCCGGGTTCCTAAAATCGATGCCATACCTGTACTCGATTGTGCAAAAGGAAGTCATGGCATATGGGGTCTTTCATGCTGTCGTGCATGTTGAGGGTCAGGGACCCTCGTATAAAAAGGCTGAAGGAGAACGACCTGTACTGGGTGTCCAAGCATCTTTTTCCATCTCCCGGTTCCTAAAAATTATCTCCGGGTTCCTAAAATCGATGCCATACCTGTACTCGATTGTGCAAAAGGAAGTCATGGTATATGGGGTCTTTAATGCTGTCGTGCCTGTTGAGGGTCGGGGACCCTCGTATAAAAAGGCTGAAGGAAAACGACATGTACTGGGTGTCCAAGCATCTTTTTCCATCTCCCGGTTCCTAAAAATGATCTCCGGGTTCCTAAAATCGATGCCATACCTGTACTCGATTGTGCAAAAGGAAGTCATGGTATATGGGGTCTTTCATGCTGTCGTGCCTGTTGAGGGTCGGGGACCCTCGTATAAAAAGGCTGAAGGAAAACGACCTGTACTGGGTGTCCAAGCATCTTTTTCCATCTCCCGGTTCCTAAAAATTATCTCCGGGTTCCTAAAATCGATGCCATACCTGTACTCGATTGTGCAAAAGGAAGTCATGGCATATGGGGTCTTTCATGCTGTCATGCCTGTTGAGGGTCAGGGACCCTCGTATAAAAAGGCTGAAGGAGAATGACCTGTACTGGGTGTCCAAGCATCTTTTTCCATCTCCCGATTCCTAAAATCCATGCCATATACACGTCCCTTGATAGGGGACACCGCAGTGGAAGGTACCCGGCCACAATTTCTTTGCACAAAAGACAATCCCGGACCCCAACCTGTACTCGATTGTGCAAAAGGAAGTAACCTTACCATGGGTCACAGACCGCACATCTTGTAATTCTCTGTCTGGGAAATTATATATCTATCAAATCTATCTATTTATCTATCAAATCTATCTAACTATCAATCGTATCTATCAAATGTATATTGCATCTATTGATCTATGTAATTTGTATCTATCAAATGTATATTGCATCTATTGATCTATGCAATTCGTATCTATCAAATGTATATTGCATCTATTGATCTATGTAATTTGTATCTATCAAATGTATATTGCATCTATTGATCTATGTAATTTGTATCTATCAAATGTATATTGCATCTTTTGATCGATAAAATTCGTATCTATCAAATGTATATTGCATCAATTGATCTATGTAATTCGTATATATCAAATGTATATTGCATCTATTGATCTATGGAATTCGTATCTATCAAATGTATATTGCATCTATTGATCTATGTAATTCGTATCTATCAAATGTATATTGCATCTTTTGATCTATGGAATTCGTATCTATCAAATGTATATTGCATCTATTGATCTATGCAATTCGTATCTATCAAATGTATATTGCATCTATTGATCTATGTAATTCGTATCTATCAAATGTATATTGCATCTATTGATCTATGTAATTCGTATCTATCAAATGTATATTGCATCTATTGATCTATGTAATTCGTATCTATCAAATGTATATTGCATCTATTGATCTATGTAATTCGTATCTATCAAATGTATATTGCATCTATTGATCGATGTAATTCGTATCTATCAAATGTATATTGCATCTATTGATCTATGTAATTCGTATCTATCAAATGTATATTGCATCTATTGATCTATGGAATTCGTATCTATCAAATGTATATTGCATCTATTGATCTATGTAATTCGTATCTATCAAATGTATATTGCATCTTTTGATCTATGGAATTCGTATCTATCAAATGTATATTGCATCTATTGATCTATGTAATTCATATCTATCAAATGTATATTGCATCTATTGATCTATGTAATTCGTAACTATCAAATGTACATTGCATCTTTTGATCTATGTAATTTGTATCTATCAAATGTATATTGCATCTATTGATCTATGTAATTTGTATGTATCAAATGTATATTGCATCTATTGATCTATGTAAATCGTATCTATCAAATGTATATTGCATCTATTGATCTATGGAATTCGTATCTATCAAATGTATATTGCATCTATTGATCTATGTAATTCGTATCTATCAAATGTATATTGCATCTTTTGATCTATGGAATTCGTATCTATCAAATGTATATTGCATCTATTGATCTATGTAATTCATATCTATCAAATGTATATTGCATCTATTGATCTATGTAATTTGTATCTATCAAATGTATATTGCATCTATTGATCTATGTAATTTGTATCTATCAAATGTATATTGCATCTATTGATCTATGTAAATCGTATCTATCAAATGTATATTGCATCTATTGATCTATGTAATTCGTATCTATCAAATGTATATTGCATCTTTTGATCTATGGAATTCGTATCTATCAAATGTATATTGCATCTATTGATCTATGCAATTCGTATCTATCAAATGTATATTGCATCTATTGATCTATGTAATTCGTATCTATCAAATGTATATTGCATCTATTGATCTATGTAATTCGTATCTATCAAATGTATATTGCATCTATTGATCTATGTAATTCGTATCTATCAAATGTATATTGCATCTATTGATCTATGTAATTCGTATCTATCAAATGTATATTGCATCTATTGATCGATGTAATTCGTATCTATCAAATGTATATTGCATCTATTGATCTATGTAATTCGTATCTATCAAATGTATATTGCATCTATTGATCTATGGAATTCGTATCTATCAAATGTATATTGCATCTATTGATCTATGTAATTCGTATCTATCAAATGTATATTGCATCTTTTGATCTATGGAATTCGTATCTATCAAATGTATATTGCATCTATTGATCTATGTAATTCATATCTATCAAATGTATATTGCATCTATTGATCTATGTAATTCGTAACTATCAAATGTACATTGCATCTTTTGATCTATGTAATTTGTATCTATCAAATGTATATTGCATCTATTGATCTATGTAATTTGTATGTATCAAATGTATATTGCATCTATTGATCTATGTAAATCGTATCTATCAAATGTATATTGCATCTATTGATCTATGGAATTCGTATCTATCAAATGTATATTGCATCTATTGATCTATGTAATTCGTATCTATCAAATGTATATTGCATCTTTTGATCTATGGAATTCGTATCTATCAAATGTATATTGCATCTATTGATCTATGTAATTCATATCTATCAAATGTATATTGCATCTATTGATCTATGTAATTTGTATCTATCAAATGTATATTGCATCTATTGATCTATGTAATTTGTATCTATCAAATGTATATTGCATCTATTGATCTATGTAAATCGTATCTATCAAATGTATATTGCATCTATTGATCTATGTAAATCGTATCTATCAAATGTATATTGCATCTTTTGATCTATGTAATATGTATCTATCAAATGTATATTGCATCTATTGATCTATGTAATTCGTATCTATCAAATGTATAATGCATCTATTGATCTATGTAATTCGTATCTATCAAATGTATATTGCATCTATTGATCTATATAATTCATATCTATCAAATGTATATTGCATCTATTGATCTATGTAATTTGTATCTATCAAATGTATATTGCATCTATTGATCTATGTAATCTATGTATCTATCAAATCTATCTAGCTCGTGGCCGGACTGTTTTGTGACAGCCACTTGTGTTTCGGCCAAATTTGAAGTAGGAGGACTGACCAAGCATCTTTTTCCATCTCTCGGTTCCTAAAATCCATGCCACATACACCTCCCCCGAGGGGGAGTAACAGGTATTAAACTGCTAAGAATAGTACTACTTAACACACCACTCATATCTGGTGGCACAATAGATTGCACGCGCAGTGCCCCAAATTTGAAGCAGGAGGACCGACCAAGCATCTTTTTCCATCTTCCGGTTCCTAAAATCCATGCCATATACACGTTCCCTGGCTGCGCAACTGCCTCTGGGAACCATACCATGGGTCACAGACCACACGTCTTGTAATTCTCTGTCAGTGAAATTATCTATCAAATCTATCTATTTTTTTTTTTTTTTTTTGAAAGCAAGCTTTATTGAATAAAACACACAAAAATACAGAGTCACTAGTGTATACAAAATTATACAAAATTGTGGTTGCATGAGAGCGTACAGTGCATTCCCAAACATCAAGAATAGAAGTACGTGACACAAAGCTTGGTTTTTTAACAGTATTTCAACAAACATTATACAAACCTGTGCATAATTTTCCAGTACACCAGAGGGGTAAAAGAGCGGTTACCGCTAAGGTAATAAAGGTTGGATAGGAAAGGGGAAAAGGGATAAAGAAAGGGAGAGAGAGGAAAAAAAAAAGGGGTGTGGGTGTGTGATGGGAGGGCTATAAATTTTAGAGGGTCTTTTCGTATAACAGAAATGTCGTATATTGGTTTCACACAGAGGCAGAGTTCCAAACAGCCAACATCAGTTCAAAATTGGCTAGTTGATTGCATTTAAAGTAATGTAATTTTTCCATGATTAATAGCTCATCTACAGAGGAGCGCCAATCTTCAAGAGTTGGCACCTCCTTAGATTTCCACATCCTAGGGATAAGCTTCTTAGCTCCAGTAAGCATTAGTAGAAGAAGGGCCCGGCTGTGGTTAGTTTTAATCTTAGGAAGATGTAGAAACAGCAGGGTTTCAGGTGTGAATGGTATGTTTATATTCAGTTTTGCTGACATTTCCCCTATGAGTGTCATCCAATAATTGGTCAATTTGGGGCAAGACCACCATATGTGTTTGAGTGTGCCCTGTTCTCCGCACCCCCTCCAGCAAGCCGCATTTGCAGCCAGAAAGAGCTGATGGAGCCTGGCGGGTGTGTAATACCACCTGGTCTGAAGTTTGAGCTGTATTTCTTGTACCCTGGCTGACACCGAGGATCGCCTAACCAAGTCAAAAGACTTGAGCCAATCATCCTCCTCTATCGTGTTGTTAAGTTCCTTATTCCAAGCCCTTGTGTATGAAGGCAACTGTATGTCTGGTGGAATAAGAAGGAGTTTGTATATTTTCAAAATCAACTTCCTGGGTGGAGTGAGTCCCGTACACAAGGATTCAAAATGTGTTAGGTCCCTGAGAAATTTGTTCTTTTGTTTATGGGATGTCAGGAAGTGTGAGAGCTGATGGTATCTTAGCCAAGAGGAAAAAAATTGCCCTAATTGTTCCTGTAATTTTTGCTGAGATCTAAGCTTACCTTCCTCTTGAGCAAAATGTAAAATTCCTGCTCTTAAACTGTGGGGAGAACATATACACCTGCTAAGGTCGTAGTATGGAGTTTCAGGGTTTTCTATGATAGGGAGCATTGGAGAACAGGTGGAAGAAATATGTGTGCTTGTGGCTAATAGCTTGTCCCACGTGAGGAGGTTCTCGAGTGTTAAGTGGTATTTTTGGATTAATTTGGGACGTTTTGATGCCGGTATCCACGCGAGGGCACCAACATTATTTAACCGGAGAATCTGTCCCTCTATTCTAACCCATTGCTTTTGTGTAGTGTTATGTGACAATTCCACCAATCTCTGTAAAATGATGGCCCTTCTGTACAAAACCAAGTCTGGGAAGCCCAGGCCTCCCCTGTCGCGAGGTAGGTATAACGTCCTCCTAGGGATTCTTGGTCTAGTCCCAGTCCAGATAAATTGCTCTATGGTCCTCTGTAAATGGGGTAGAAAGTCAGTCGGTAAATGAATTGGAGCTGTCTCAATTACATATAATATGCGTGGCAAAATATTCATCTTTATTAGGCCTATTTTCCCCAACCAAGATAAAGATTTATTCTTCCATGAGGATAAATCATTAATGATTTCCTTTCGCAGGGTTAAGTAGTTATTTCTAAAAATGTCAGAGGGATCTGCGGGTAAGAATATACAGAGATATCTCAGCTTAGAAGCAGCTATGGGTACCTTATATTCTGTTTCTAGGAGTTGAATGTGATCAACAGGTGCATTTATATTAAGGAGCTCTGATTTTGATAAGTTTAGATGGAATTTAGACAACGCACCATATTCCCCTAATTCCTTCAAGAGCTCAGGTATTGAAGTGTCTACACTCGTTAGAGTGTAGAGAACATCATCGGCATATAAAGCCTGTTTATGTTCTTCGTTTCCAATCTGCACCCCTTTTATGTTTGGGTTGTTTCTAACCTTCTGGGCCAATGCCTCTATTGAGAGGGCAAAAAGTAGAGGGGACAGGGGGCACCCTTGACGAGTACCGTTTGAAATAGTAAATTTGTCTGATAAAATACCGTTTATTCTAATGCATGAATATAATGCAAAAGTCATATTAATGAAGGCCTGCCCGAAATTCATCACCTTCATGACCTGACGCAGAAAAAGCCAATTGACGCGGTCGAAGGCCTTCTCTGCGTCCGTCGAGAAGAGGGCCATGGGTACTCCCTCAGATTGGGCAAAATTTATTAACTGGAACACTTTTTTGGTATTATCCCTAGCTTCTCTACCGGGCACAAAGCCACCTGGTCAGTTAAGATAAGATTTGGGAGATACCTGTTGAGCTGATTTGCTAATATTTTAGCTAAAATTTTGATGTCCGTATTCAACAATGAAATGGGCCTGAAGTTCGTGGGGGAGGTAGGGGGCTTACCAGGTTTAGGGATAATAGTAATATGTGCTTCAAGCATGGAGCTAGATATGGTGAGGTTATCTATCAAATTATTGAAGAGATTAAGCATCATAGGGCCCAAGGTTTTCCTGAAAAGTTTGTAGTATTTAAGTGAGAAGCCGTCCGGGCCTGGACATTTACCACTAGGGAAGTCTTTTAGAGCTTGAGAAAGCTCCTCATCGGAGATAGGAGCGTCAAGACTGTTTTTTTGGTCCAAGTCCAATTGTGGTAGGTTCAGTGTTGATAGGTACTGGTCTATTAGTAAACCTTTAGTCATTGCGTTATCCATGTGCCCTTCTGAGTCAGTCTGGTGTGGTAAATTGTATAGCTCTTTGTAATATGTGTGAAAAGAGTTTGCAATTTGTTTGCAGCTCTTCAACATAGAGCCGTCTGGGTTTAATATATGATGTACATGTGTTTTAAGCTTCTTTCTACGGACTGCCCTGGCCAACAGCTTCCCCGGTCTATTACCACCTTCATAGTATTTTTTGCTTTATCGCCAGGGCCCTACATTGATAGGACTCCAGCTGATGAGCAATAAGATCTTTCTTAGCTTTCTCCAAGTTATTCTTGGTCTCCTCATGTAGCGGATTTCCTTTATGTGTTGTTTCTAATTGGGTTATTGTATTTAATAGGTGAGTGTGTTTAAGTCTGTGCTGTTTGTTGAGGCGCGCTTTATGTTTTGATGAATTCTCCCCGTATGACACTTTTGTGTGCTTCCCAGAAGTTTATTATTGACGTATGAGAGGGATCGTTGTGCAAAAGGTAGTCAGTTAGGGATTTTTGGATTTCGGAACTTATTATAGGGTTGTCCAGTAAGGTGTCATCAAGTCTCCAGACATAGGTCGTGGGGGGGAGGTCAAGCCATTGTATTACGCAAGTGACCGGTGCATGGTCCGACCAAGTTATTGGGCCGATAGAGCAAGATGTAACCATGTTGAGTCCAGTAGCGTCAGTGAGGAAATAGTCTATTCTGGAGTATTTGTTATGAGGAGGAGAATAGTATGTGTAATCCTTACTCGTCGGGTGAAGCGATCTCCAAATATCGTGTAACAGAAGGTTTGAGATCATCAACTTAACAGATTTAATTATTTTAGTGGGAGTACTAGTCGAGCCATTGGATGTATCCACAGATGCATCCATAGTAATATTAAAGTCCCCCGAGAGGAACACTGGGCCCTTAGCAAAGTCCAAAAGGAGCTTTGATATTTTAGTCATAAACAAGTGTTGGTCAGTATTTGGACTATAAAGGGTAGCCAAGGTAATTGGGTGCTCATATAGTAGCCCAGTTATAATCAGATACCTACTGTCCGGGTCCCTCTCTACGTGCAAAATCTTAAGAGGGACTGAGTGGTGTAGCACTATGTCCACTCCCCCTCTTTTGGAGGGGCCAGACGCAAAGAAAGCCATAGGATAATCGGTGTTGAACCATTTAGGTTCCCTACCCCTGCGGAAGTGTGTCTCTTGGAAAAAGAGGACGTGACTGTGTAGATTTTTGAGGACATTGAAGGCTATTGACCGCTTACCTGGATTGTTCAACCCTTTAGCGTTGATTGTAGTTAGAGTAAGGCCATGGGAGCTGAATCTACTATGTTGATGGTTCATGCTGGAGGGAAGAGGGGAAAAAAAAAAAAAAAGGTGGAGGGGGAAGAAAAACGAGGAAAATAGGGGGCTAAAACTTATAAAAGAATAGCCAGAGGGGGGAGAAAAGCGCGGGAGAGAAGTAAAAGAAGTAAGGCTGGTGTACTAGAATAAACAAACTATTCACTAATGATAGATTATTTATATTTTGTGTTTGATCACAAACCTACTAGAAATGAACAACAAATAGTCAATCGAGGTAGTAACCCCCAGGCAAAAATAACAGTTGAATTATATATTTTATTCTTGGTGGCTATAGGGCCACTTAATCAAGAGTCAATTAAATTTTAGGCATAAGGGGAAGGGCAAAAAAGGGTACACAGGAGGTAAGGTCTGATAGGGGCATTCTATATAAGTGGTGGGGGTGGAGATGATGAGTGTAAAAGCCTCAACGGGAAGGAGGGAGGGAAGGAGGGAGGGAGGGAGGGGCACAGGGCACCTGAGATTAAAGAGAGTGTAAATTACAATACATACATTAACATGTAATTATTAACAAAAAAACAGTTACATTTCCATGGCAGTCCAAACGTGGTACATAAACATACGGCAGGTTTAAGGATCATAAGTTGTTAATTAAGATCTGGAGGGGAAAAAGAACTCTCATCTTTCTGGCATCAAATTCTTTAACTTTTACAAAAATTCAAAACTTAACCAGAAAACAAACCAGGGTGTAGCCCATTCTTAGTGTTCTCTAAATGTCCATGTCCCCGAGTATTCCATACACCTACTTACATATAGAACCCACAGGAATACCACCAACCCCCCCCCCTCCTCCCATTACAACATATGAGCAATGATATCTTCTTCCTGGATTTGCAATAGAAGCTAGACATTTCAATGTTCACGTAGCTGCGCTTAGGCCCAGCAATACAATACCCCAGGAAACAAAGCAAAAAAGGATACTGATGCAGTGGGCCTAATGAGGAGGCCCCGTAGTCATCTTTTCAATGCCCGCAACACCTTCACTGTCCATGCTGGGCTGATGAAGTAGAGGGTTCGGGAGGGTTGACTCGATGATGATGGGTCACGTTGATAGAGAGACTGTCATAAAAAGCTTGAGCGTCCATTCCTGCTTTGTATATGGCAGTTTTGTTATTGTTAGTAGCCACTAATGACACAGGGAACCCCCAGCGATAGGGGATTTTATGCGCTCTCAGGTTGGCTGTGATATGTCCCAATTCCCTCCTCTTCTGCAGAGTAAGTGGGGATAAATCTGAGAAAATCTGTAGCTCCTCACCCGCATGTTGTACCGGGTGCTTATTACGTGCTTGTCTAAGGATCTCCTCTTTATCTTTGTAATTTAGAAAACGGATAATTATGTCTCTAGGGGGTGCTTTGGGAGGAGGTTTCGCTCTAAGTGCTCTATGAGCACGCTCCAATATTATTTCTGGAGAAGAAGGGGTATCCTTTAATGTGCGAAATAAGCTCTGCAGGTATCCCTCTATGACAGGAGGGTGTATGGTCTCAGAAACACCTCTGATACGTAAATTGTTCCTACGGCCTCTATTATCGAGGTCCTCAAGCTTCTCAGACAATTGCTGTATAACTTCTGCATGCCCTTGGATCTCTGTGTTCATGAGTTGACTAGAAGCCATAATAGCTGCTTGTGCTGATTCGACCTGTGTGACCCTGGTGTCAAGCACTGTAATGTCCCTTCTGAGGTCATTGAAGAGGGTGCACATCTCCTGAACTGCATTTTTAATATCCTCTTTTGAGGAAAGAAGACGGAGATCCTCCTTTGTAATAGGGTGCCCTGTTTGTGCTGAAGTGCTCTAAGGCTGGCTGCTAGATTCATGCTGCCCAGCTTCCATTGTGTCCGGGATGGTAACGCTGAGTTGCTCCACCTGTTTCAGGTACTTATTTAGGGTACGTACTGGCGTTTGTTTATCGGCTTTGTTTTGCTTCTTACACGGCATTCCTCATATGTCCCTGCAGAGGATGAGTAAAGATCTGAAGTGTATATTATTGCATCAATCACCCAAATCCTGAGGGACAATAAACTAAAAAGGTGATGTTGCGGTTATTGGCAGCACAAGAAACATAATGGACATATGGCCAGATATATTTATAACTTTATAAGTATAAACAGCAGAGGTTGAACCCTTCCCAGATGTCTTGGGTGGATTAGCAACCTTAATGGAGTCCAAAGGCTTTATTGTAATATTACATCTGAGCAGCGTGCTAGCACTACAGTTATGTGGGGTGCAGGGTCTATGCTGAACGTATACTCCTGACTTGGTGTTATTCTGCTGTGCTATACCCTATTCCCAGGTTGAAAAGTCCAGACAAGGAACCAGGCCTGCCTTACTGTGCTGGATCTCTTTATGAGATAAAAGGAGTTTAATGCAGGCCCAAGTCCACCCACCTTTCCTGAGACCTAAGCCAGACCAGATTGCGTGAAGCTGACAGGTAAATGATGTGGCACTATTTATTTTGTGAAGTCCGTGCCTGTACTCTAGCCCCAGACCTTTTATCAGACACCCGGTATCTGTCCGGATCCCTGAGAAGTGTATGACGCAGCAGGGCCCTGTGAAGATAGCCGGAGTGTGGCCGCTATTAAATTCAGGTAAAGTCTCCTTACCCGGAACACTTTTGTGACTCCGTTCCAAGCTGCACTGAAGGGAATTAGCGATCCACTTTAAAAGTAAAAGTTCCCTCTGGTGTAGCGATGTGACAGCTGTAGTTTGAGGTCAGACGCCGCCATTCACTCTCGCGCTGCACTGTCAGAGGCCCCAGGAAGCTTCTCTCCCTGTCTCCCGTAGGTTCTTTTCCAAGTAGGGCAAACAGAACGATTTTGATGGAGGGTCAGTTAGGGATGTATATTCCCCTGTGGAGGGTAGTTTTAGGGAAAGTTTATGCCTAATTTATTAGATTTAATGCCTGAGGGTTGAAGAGCACTCTTAGTACACAGCCATCACCCTGCGTGGCTAGGCTCCGCCCCCAAATCTATCTATTTATCTATCGAATCTATCTAACTATCAATCGTATCTATCAAATATATATTGCATCTATTGATCTATGTAATTCGTATCTATCAAATGTATATTGCATCTTTTGATCTATGTAAATCGTATCTATCAAATGTATATTGCATCTATTGATCTATGTAATTCGTATCTATCAAATGTATATTGCATCTATTGATCTATGTAAATCGTATCTATCAAATGTATATTGCATCTATTGATCTATGTAATTTGTATCTATCAAATGTATATTGCATCTATTGATCAATGTAATTCATATCTATCAAATGTATATTGCATCTATTGATCTATGTAATTCGTATCTATCAAATGTATATTGCATCTATTGATCTATGCAATTTGTATCCATCAAATGTATATTGCATCTGTTGATCTATGTAATTCGTATCTATCAAATGTATATTGCGTCTATTGATCTATGTAATTCGTATCTATCAAATGTATATTGCGTCTATTGATCTATGTAATTCGTATCTATCAAATGTATATTGCATCTATTGATCTATGTAATTCATATCTATCAAATGTATATTGCATCTATTGATCTATGTAATTCGTATCTATCAAATGTATATTGCATCTATTGATCTATGTAATTCCTATCTATCAAATGTATATTGCATCTATTGATCTATGTAATTCGTATCTATCAAATGTATATTGCATCTATTGATCTATGTAATCTATGTATCTATTAAATGTATATTACATCTTTTGATCTATGTAATTCGTATCTATCAAATGTATATTGCATCTATTGATCTATGTATTTCGTACCTATCAAATGTATATTGCATCTATTGATCTATGTAATTCGTATCTATCAAATGTATATTGCATCTATTGATCTATGTAATCTATGTATCTATCTATCTATATATCTATCAAATCTATCTATCTTGTGGTTGTTCAAATGGACTGTTTGCGGTGCGTTACACGGGGAGTTTGGTCTGTCACTGTGAAGCGGGCGTAACCCTTACACTACCTGATCGATACAACATCATACCTGATGTTTTAAAGCACGTTATTCCAAACAATTTAGGAATGTTAGGTGATTTATGCCCTTTATGGCTTAAAACCAGACTCTACACCAACTATGTAATTTTCCGTGGGAGTTTTGCCATGGATCCCCCTCTGGCATGCCACAGTCCAGGTGTTGGTCCCCTTGAAACAACTTTTCCATCACTATTGTGGCCAGAAAGAGTCCCTGTTGGTTTTAAAGTTCGCCTGCCTATTGAAGTCAATGGCGGTTCGCCTGGTTCACGAACAGTTGCGGAAGTTCGTGAACCAAAATTTTTAGGTTCGCGACATCACTACTTAGCATCAATGATATATGTTTAAGAATACACAGACTATGAAATACTAACTTGAAATACCAGCTATTTCTTTAAATCTGCTACATACAGCAATATTGAATGTTTGCTTTAAATGTTTGCATACAAAAGGCAAGCTAAGAGCTATTCCAGACTATAAAATACAGTTTAAAACACAAATTACTTTACCGAGTGAACACCAATCGATATCCAATATCTTTCAGCAGGTTTAATCTCACCTCAGAAATACCAATAAGTATATTTTGCAATCAATGAGAAAGGGTAGATCAGCTTTGCTTGAGTAAAATGGTACCTCACGCCCAACAAACCAGTTACAAGTTTAGCTCAGCAGAATCTGTCCTTTTTCCTATCTTGCATTAGCTTATATAAGTTTCCATTATTGATGAGAATAATGTGTGGCCCTCGTGCTTGCCCCTTCTGATTAGGTATTTGGAATATCTAATCGGATTTGCCCTTACGGAGCTGAGCATGATCACCATGGAAACGCATCTTTTAACAGTTAAGTCCCTTAACTGTCATACTGGATTCTGGCCCTCGGATGGCAGTATGACAACACAAAACAGAATCCATTTAACCATTTCTAGACAGTGAAAGAAAATATTTCTTTAAAAATGTGTAATAAATGCCATAATTTCTTGCATTAATAACTTACAATCTGAATTCCAGGCAGGATAACCTCATGTCAATTTTCTGATTATTTCTATACCAAACACCATTATATTATATTAAAATAAGTACACTGTTAATTCAATTTTCCCTATTAAACATATTGTAATTTATTTAATTAATAAATTACAATATTAATTGTAGATGGGGTAGTATCACATCATTTTCATTATTATTTTAATATGAAACATCAAATTCTTTTTAATATTACTTTATATTAAAATAATTATACTGCTTATTAGCTTAAAATCCATTACAATTTTATCAGTATCCTGGCATTTATATACAAATAACAGCCTATTTTATATTCAGTATTGTATTGTATTCCAACATGAATATACCATATTTCACGTTTCTAATAAATCCTGGATGTATGAATCCTCTCTATGCAGATCTGAAATTATATGTCTGAAAAATAAAAACAATACAGAGGTTATTATTCTGACACCGTTAAATATTTTAGACCAACTAAAATAGTCACCTACCAAATTTAGCAAATACCCATGTAATATTAGAAAATTAGGCAATCTCCCAAATTTCTATATTTAATACATTCTGAGGCATACATTCAAAAATGTTAATTTGCTGTATTTCAAAGTTACATCTTAACATGTGTCTTTAGTTCACAAGGGTCACTTAACAGGCAGCTGTTAAAAGCCATAATTTCCTTAATATGCCTGTTTTCTCAGACCCCTTTCCCAGGCAGAAATCCTCTAGCAGGCAGGAAGCCCATATATGGGTATGTACCTTTGAGATTCCAGCATTCTAAACTCCATCTCATCAGGCCTCAAAAGGATATTCCAGACACTTCTTCTTCATTCACTGCATGGGGTAAAGAGTGCTCTGATTTTTTTTTTTACTTCCAATTAAAGGGCAAATGTTTCAGTGTTAAAGTTTCTGGTGATATCCTGTCTGCAATTGAGTCTTGAAATGTGTATTCAATTCATGGGGTTTTGAATCAATCCTGACATCAGAATTGCAGCCCTTACTTTAGTAATATCTGATAAAAAGATGGTTTCATACATAAACACATTACCTTGTCCTATTTACACACACACACACACACACACACACACACACACACACACATATATATATATATATATATATATATATATATATATATGTAATTTACCTGTACCCTGACACTATGTTAGTATATCAGTTTGTGATATATATTGTATGGAGTGTGATGGTGGGCACAGCAGTGTGTGATATATACTGTATGGAGTGCAGTGGTTGGCACAGCAGTGTGTGATATATACTGTATGGAGTGCAGTGGTTGGCACAGCAGTGTGTGATATATATTGTAGGGAGTGCAGGTGTTGGCACATCAGTGTGGGATATATACTGTAGAGATTGCGGTGGTTGGCAAATCATTGTGGTATATATACTTTAGGGAGTGCAGTGGTTAGCACATCAGTGTGTGTGATATATACTGTAGGCAGTGCGATGGTTGGCATATCAGTGTGTGTTATATTTTGTAGGGAGTGCAGTGATTGGCATATCAGTGTGTGCTATATTTTGTAGGGAGTGCGGTGGTTGGCATATGTGTGTGATATATACTATAGGTAGTGTGGTGGCGGGCACAGCAGTGTGTGGTATCTCCTGTAGGTAGTGTGGTGGCGGGCAGAGCAGTGCACAGTATCTATTGTAGGGAATGCGGTGGTAGGCACATAAATGTGTGGTATGTACACTCGATAGTGGAGAGTGCCCTGGTAATTTTTATAGGACTTTACTTTGTATTTAATGCATTAGGGCTGCTATGTTTGTTTACTCTAAGATATTAAACAGATGACAAAATAATTGTCTGGCCCATATATCATGGTACTCACTTATATCTGTTTGTTTGATTTAGGGCTATGCGAACTGAAAATAAGGTTCCTCCCCCACCTGTTGCCCACGCACCAGTTCCTCCAGGGAGTGTAACCCAGGTGGACGTCAGAAGCCGGGTGTCGGCCTGGTCATCCTGGGCATCTGAGTATGGTGACTGTGAGTACTGTGCAGTGTGTTAGATGTGGGCTTTCTTGTTTATAAGGGATTAGAGCAAATCTGAGGATGGTATCTGCTCTGGTATGTCAATAGTAATTCTAAGGTACCTACAGCATGAGGTAGTAACAGGTTACATATTTGATCAACTGGAATCAATCTAGTAGGACTGAGGTCAGGGTGGTAACTACACAGTGTTGTATAACTAGTGATAGACTGAGGTCAGGGCATTAACTACACTGTGTTGTATAACTAGTGACAGACTGAGGTTAGGATAGTAACTACACAGTGTTGTACAACTAGTGACAGACAGAGGTCAGGGCGGTAAATAAACAGTGTTGTATTACTAGTGACAGACAGAGGTCAGGGCGGTAACTACACAGTGTTGTATAACTAATGACAGACTGAGGTCAGGGCGGTAACTACACAGTGTTGTATAACTAGTGACAGACTGAGGTCAGGGCGGTAACTACACAGTGTTGTAGAACTAGTGACAGACTGAGGTCAGGGCATTAACTACACAGTGTTGTATAACTAGTGACAGACTGAGGTCAGGGCATTAACTACACAGTGTTGTATAATTAGTGATAGACTGAGGTCAGGATAGTAACTACACAGTGTTGTTTAACTAGTGACAGACTGAGGTCAGGGCTGTAACTACACAGTGCTCGTGCTGTATAACTAGTAACATACTGAGGTCAGGGCGGTAACTACACAGTGTTGTATAACTAGTGATAGACTGAGGTCAGGGCGGTAACTACACTGTGTTGTATAACTAGTGACAGACTGAGGTCAGGGTAGTAACTTCACAGTGTTGTATAACTAGTGACAGTCTGAGGTCAGGGCGGTAACTATACAGTGTTGTATAACTAGTGACAGACAGAGGTCAGGGAGGTAACTACACAGTGTTGTATAACAAGTGACAGACTGAGGTCAGGATGGTAACTACACAGTGTTGTATAACTAGTGATAGACAGAGGTGAGGACGGTAACTACACAGTGTTGTATAACTAGTGACAGACTGAGGTCAGGGCAGTAACTACACAGTGTTGTATAACTAGTGACAGAGGTCAGGGAGGTAACTACACAGTGTCGTATAACTAGTGACAGACTGAGGTGAGGGCGGTAACTACACAGTGTTGTATAACTAGTGATAGACTGAGGTCAGGGCATTAACTACACAGTGTTGTATAACTAGTGACAGAGGTCAGGGAGGTAACTACACAGTGTTGTATAACTAGTGATAGAAAGAGGTGAGGGCGGTAACTACACAGTGTTGTATAACTAGTGACAGACTGAGATCAGGGCTGTAACTACACAGTGTTGTATAACTAGTGACAGACTGAGGTCAGGGTGGTAACTACACAGTGTTGTATAACTAGTGAGAGACAGAGGTCAGGGCGGTAACTACACAGTGTTGTATAACTAGTAACAGACTGAGGTCAGGGTGATAACTACACAGTGTTGTATAATGAGTGACAGACTGAGGTCAGGGTGGTAACTACACAGTGTTGTATAATGAGTGACAGACTGAGGTCAGGGCTGTAACTACACAGTGTTGTATAACTAGTGACAGACTGAGGTGAGGGCATTAACAACACAGTGTTGTATAACTAGTGACTGACTAAGGTCAGGGCATTAACTACACAGTGTTGTATAACTAGTGGCAGACTAAGGTCAGGGCATTAACTACACAGTGTTGTATAACTAGTGACAGACTGAGGTGAGGGCGGTAACAAAACAGTGTTGTATAACTAGTGATAGACAGGTCAGGGCAGTCACTACACAGTGTTGTATAACTAGTGACAGACTGAGGTCAGGGCGGTAACTACACAGTGTTGTATAACTAGTAACAGACTGAGGTCAGGCGGTAACTACATAGTGTTGTATAACTAGTGTTAGACTGAGGTGAGGGCATTAACTACACAGTGTTGTATAACTAGTGGCAGACTAAGGTCAGGGCATTAACTACACAGTCTTGTATAACTAGTGACTGACTAAGGTCAGGGCATTAACTACACAGTGTTGTATAACTAGTGGCAGACTAAGGTCAGGGCATTAACTACACAGTGTTGTATAACTAGTGATAGACAGAGGTGAGGACGGTAACTACACAGTGTTGTATAACTAGTGACAGACTGAGGTCAGGGCATTAACTACACAGTGTTGTATAACTAGTGATAGACAGAGGTGAGGACGGTAACTACACAGTGTTGTATAACTAGTGATAGACTGAGGTCAGGGCATTAACTACACAGTGTTGTATAACTAGTGATAGACTGAGGTCAGGGCGGTAACTACACAGTGTTGTATAACTAGTGACAGACTGAGGTCAGGGTGGTAACTACACAGTGTTGTATAACTAGTGATAGAAAGAGGGGAGAGCGGTAACTACACAGTGTTGTATAACTAGTGACTGACTAAGGTCAGGGCATTAACTACACAGTGTTGTATAACTAGTGGCAGACTAAGGTCAGGGCATTAACTACACAGTGTTGTATAACTAGTGACAGACTGAGGTGAGGGCGGTAACAAAACAGTGTTGTATAACTAGTGATAGACAGGTCAGGGCAGTCACTACACAGTGTTGTATAACTAGTGACAGACTGAGGTCAGGCGGTAACTACATAGTGTTGTATAACTAGTGTTAGACTGAGGTGAGGGCATTAACTACACAGTGTTGTATAACTAGTGGCAGACTAAGGTCAGGGCATTAACTACACAGTCTTGTATAACTAGTGACTGACTAAGGTCAGGGCATTAACTACACAGTGTTGTATAACTAGTGGCAGACTAAGGTCAGGGCATTAACTACACAGTGTTGTATAACTAGTGATAGACAGAGGTGAGGACGGTAACTACACAGTGTTGTATAACTAGTGACAGACAGAGGTCAGGCAGGTAACTACACAGTGTCGTATAACTAGTGACAGACTGAGGTCAGGGTGATAACTACACAGTGTTGTATAACTAGTGATAGACTGAGGTCAGGGCATTAACTACACAGTGTTGTATAACTAGTGATAGACAGAGGTGAGGACGGTAACTACACAGTGTTGTATAACTAGTGACAGACTGAGGTCAGGGCGGTAACTACACAGTGTTGTATAACGAGTGACAGACTGAGGTCAGGGTGGTAACTACACAGTGTTGTATAACTAGTGATAGAAAGAGGTGAGAGCGGTAACTACACAGTGTTGTATAACTAGTGACAGACTGAGGTCAGGGCGGTAACTACACAGTGTTGTATAACTAGTGACAGACTGAGGTCATGGTGGTAACTACACAGTGTTGTATAACTAGTGACAGACTGAGGTCATGGTGGTAACTACACAGTGTTGTATAACTTGTGAGAGACAGAGGTCAGGCGGTAACTACATAGTGTTGTATAACTATTGACAGATTGAGGTCAGGGCGGTAACTACACAGTGTTGTATAACTAGTGACAGACTGAGGTGAGGGCGGTAACTACACAGTGTTGTATAACTAGTGACAGACTGAGGTGAGGGCATTAACTACACAGTGTTGTATAACTAGTGACAGACTAAGGTCAGGGAATTAACTACACAGTGTTGTATAACTAGTGGCAGACTAAGGTCAGGGCATTAACTACACAGTGTTGTATAACTAGTGACAGACTGAGGTGAGGGCGGTAACAAAACAGTGTTGTATAACTAGTGATAGACTGATGTCAGGGCGGTAACTACACAGTGTTGTATAACTAGTGACAGACTGATGTCAGGGCGGTAACTACACTGTGTTGTATAATTAGTGATAGACTGAGGCCAGTGTTGTATAACTAGTGACAGACTGAGGTCAGGGCGGTAACTGCATAGTGTTGTAGAACTAGTGACAGACTGAGGTGAGGGCATAAACTACGCAGTGTTGTATAATTAGTGATAGACTGAGGTCAGGATAGTAACTACACAGTGTTGTTTAACTAGTGACAGACTGAGGTCAGGGCTGTAACTACACAGTGCTCGTGCTGTATAACTAGTGACAGACTGAGGTCAGGGCGGTAACTGCATAGTGTTGTAGAACTAGTGACAGACTGAGGTGAGGGCATAAACTACGCAGTGTTGTATAATTAGTGATAGACTGAGGTCAGGATAGTAACTACACAGTGTTGTTTAACTAGTGACAGACTGAGGTCAGGGCTGTAACTACACAGTGCTCGTGCTGTATAACTAGTAACAGACTGAGGTCAGGGCGGTAACTACACAGTGTTGTATAACTAGTAATAGACTGAGGTCAGGGCGGTAACTACACTGTGTTGTATAACTAGTGACAGACTGAGGTCAGGGTAGTAACTTCACAGTGTTGTATAACTAGTGACAGTCTGAGGTCAGGGAGGTAACTACACAGTGTTGTATAACAAGTGACAGACTGAGGTCAGGGCGGTAACTACACAGTGTTGTATAACTAGTGACAGACTGAGGTCATGGTGGTAACTACACAGTGTTGTATAACTAGTGACAGACTGAGGTCAGGGCGGTAACAAAACAGTGTTGTATAACTAGTGATAGACAGAGGTGAGGACGGTAACTACACAGTGTTGTATAACTAGTGACAGACTGAGGTCAGGGCAGTAACTACACAGTGTTGTATAACTAGTGACAGAGGTCAGGGAGGTAACTACACAGTGTCTTATAACTAGTGACAGACTGAGGTCAGGGCGGTAACTACACAGTGTTGTATCACTAGTGATAGACTGAGGTCAGGGCATTAACTACACAGTGTTGTATAACTAGTGACAGAGGTCAGGGAGGTAACTACACAGTGTTGTATAACTAGTGATAGACAGAGGTGAGGACGGTAACTACACAGTGTTGTATAACGAGTGACAGACTGAGGTCAGGGCGGTAACTACAAAGTGTTGTATAACTAGTGACAGACTGAGGTCAGGGTGGTAACTACACAGTGTTGTATAACTAGTGATAGAAAGAGGTGAGGGCGGTAACTACACAGTGTTGTATAACTAGTGACAGACTGAGGTCAGGGCTGTAACTACACAGTGTTGTATAACTAGTGACAGACTGAGGTCAGGGTGGTAACTACACAGTGTTGTATAACTAGTGAGAGACAGAGGTCAGGGCGGTAACTACACAGTGTTGTATAACTAGTAACAGACTGAGGTCAGGGTGGTAACTACACAGTGTTGTATAACTAGTGACAGACTGAGGTCATGGTGGTAACTACACAGTGTTGTATAATGAGTGACAGACTGAGGTCAGGGCTGTAACTACACAGTGTTGTATGACTAGTGACAGACTGAGGTGAGGGCGGTAACTACACATTGTTGTATAACTAGTGACAGACTGAGGTGAGGGCATTAACAACACAGTGTTGTATAACTAGTGACTGACTAAGGTCAGGGCATTAACTACACAGTGTTGTATAACTAGTGGCAGACTAAGGTCAGGGCATTAACTACACAGTGTTGTATAACTAGTGACAGACTGAGGTGAGGGCGGTAACAAAACAGTGTTGTATAACTTGTGATAGACAGGTCAGGGCAGTCACTACACAGTGTTGTATAACTAGAAACAGACTGAGGTCAGGCGGTAACTACACAGTGTTGTATAACTAGTAACAGACTGAGGTCAGGCGGTAACTACACAGTGTTGTATAACTAGTGACAGACTGAGGTGAGGGCATTAACTACACAGTGTTGTATAACTAGTGGCAGACTAAGGTCAGGGCATTAACTACACAGTGTTGTATAACTAGTGATAGACAGAGGTGAGGACGGTAACTACACAGTGTTGTATAATTAGTGATAAACAGGTCAGGGCGGTAACTACACAGTGTTGTATAACTAGTGACAGACTGAGGTCAGGGCATTAACTACACAGTGTTGTATAACTAGTGACAGCCTGAGGTCAGGGCGGTAACTACACAGTGTTGTATAACTAGTGACAGACAGAGGTCAGGCAGGTAACTACACAGTGTCGTATAACTAGTGACAGACTGAGGTCAGGGCGGTAACTACACAGAGCTGTATAACTACTGATAGACTGAGGTCAGGGCATTAACTACACAGTGTTGTATAACTAGTGACAGACTGAGGTCAGGGCGGTAACTACACAGTGTTGTATAACTAGTGACAGACTGAGGTCAGGGTGGTAACTACACAGTGTTGTATAACTAGTGATAGAAAGAGGTGAGAGCGGTAACTACACAGTGTTGTATAACTAGTGACAGACTGAGGTCAGGGCGGTAACTACACAGTGTTGTATAACTAGTGACAGACTGAGGTCATGGTGGTAACTACACAGTGTTGTATAACTAGTGACAGACTGAGGTCAGGGCGGTAACTACACAGTGTTGTATAACTAGTGACAGACTGAGGTCATGGTGGTAACTACACAGTGTTGTATAACTAGTGACAGACTGAGGTCATGGTGGTAACTACACAGTGTTGTATAACTTGTGAGAGACAGAGGTCAGGCGGTAACTACATAGTGTTGTATAACTATTGACAGATTGAGGTCAGGGCGGTAACTACACAGTGTTGTATAACTAGTGACAGACTGAGGTGAGGGCGGTAACTACACAGTGTTGTATAACTAGTGACAGACTGAGGTGAGGGCATTAACTACACAGTGTTGTATAACTAGTGACAGACTAAGGTCAGGGCATTAACTACACAGTGTTGTATAACTAGTGGCAGACTAAGGTCAGGGCATTAACTACACAGTGTTGTATAACTAGTGACAGACTGAGGTGAGGGCGGTAACAAAACAGTGTTGTATAACTAGTGATAGACTGATGTCAGGGCGGTAACTACACAGTGTTGTATAACTAGTGACAAACTGAGATCAGGGTGGTAACTACACAGTGTTGTATAACTAGTGACAGACTGAGGTCAGGGCTGTAACTACACAGTGTTGTATAATTAGTGATAAACAGAGGTCAGGGCGGTAACTACACAGTGTTGTATAACTAGTGACAGACTGAGGTCAGGGCATTAACTACACAGTGTTGTATAACTAGTGACAGACTGAGGTCAGGGCTGTAACTACACAGTGTTGCATAACTAGTGACAGACTGAGGTCAGGGCGGTAACTACACCGTGTTGTATAACTAGTGATAGACTGAGGTCAGGGCGGTAACTACACTGTGTTGTATAATTAGTGATAGACTGAGGTCAGGGCGGTAACTACACAGTGTTGTATAACTAGTGAGAGACAAAGGTCAGGGCGGTAACTACACAGTGTTGTATAACAATTGACAGACTGAGGTCAGGGCTGTAACTACACAGTTTTGTATAATTAGTGATAGACTGAGGTCAGGGCGGTAACTACACAGTGTTGTATAACTAGTGATAGACCGAGGTCAGGATAGTAACTACACAGTGTTGTATAACTAATGACAGACTGAGGTCAGGGCTGTAACTACACAGTGTTGTATAACTAGTGACAGACTGAGGTCAGGGCGGTAACTACACAGTGTTATATAACTAGTAACAGACTGAGGTCAGGGCGGTAACTACACAGTGTTGTATAACTAGTGACAGACTGAGGTCATGGTGGTAAGTACACAGTGTTGTATAACTAGTGACAGACTGAGGTCAGGGCGGTAACTACACAGTGTTGTATAACTAGTGACAGACTTAGGTCATGGTGGTAACTACACAGTGTTGTATAACTAGTGACAGACTGAGGTCATGGTGGTAACTACACAGTGTTGTATAACTTGTGAGAGACAGAGGTCAGGCGGTAACTACATAGTGTTGTATAACTATTGACAGATTGAGGTCAAGGCGGTAACTACACAGTGTTGTATAACTAGTGACAGACTGAGGTGAGGGCGGTAACTACACAGTGTTGTATAACTAGTGACAGACTGAGGTGAGGGCATTAACTACACAGTGTTGTATAACTAGTGACAGACTAAGGTCAGGGCATTAACTACACAGTGTTGTATAACTAGTGACAGACTGAGGTGAGGGCGGTAACAAAACAGTGTTGTATAACTAGTGATAGACTGATGTCAGGGCGGTAACTACACAGTGTTGTATAACTAGTGACAAACTGAGGTCAGGGTGGTAATTACACAGTGTTGTATAACTAGTGACAGACTGAGGTCAGGGCTGTAACTACACAGTGTTGTATAATTAGTGATAAACAGAGGTCAGGGCGGTAACTACACAGTGTTGTATAACTAGTGACAGACTGAGGTCAGGGCATTAACTACACAGTGTTGTATAACTAGTGACAGACTGAGGTCAGGGCTGTAACTACACAGTGTTGCATAACTAGTGACAGACTGAGGTCAGGGCGGTAACTACACCGTGTTGTATAACTAGTGATAGACTGAGGTCAGGGCGGTAACTACACTGTGTTGTATAATTAGTGATAGACTGAGGTCAGGGCGGTAACTACACAGTGTTGTATAACTAGTGATAGACCGAGGTCAGGATAGTAACTACACAGTGTTGTATAACTAATGACAGACTGAGGTCAGGGCTGTAACTACACAGTGTTGTATAACTAGTGACAGACTGAGGTCAGGGCGGTAACTACACAGTGTTATATAACTAGTAACAGACTGAGGTCAGGGTGGTAACTACACAGTGTTGTATCACTAGTGATAGACTGAGGTCAGGGCTGTAACTACACAGTGTTGTATAACTAGTAACAGACTGAAGTCAGGGCGGTAACTACACAGTGTTGTATAGTGACAGACTGAGGTCAGGGCAGTAACTACACAGTGTTGTATAACTAGTAACAGACTGAGGTCAGGGTGGTAACTACACAGTGTTGTATCACTAGTGATAGACTGAGGTCAGGGCTGTAACTACACAGTGTTGTATAACTAGTGATAGACTGAGGTCAGGATAGTAGCTACATAGTGTTGTATAACTAGTGACAGACTGAGGTCAGGGCTGTAACTACACAGTGTTGTATATCTAGTAACAGACTGAGGTCAGGGCTGTAACTACACAGTGTTGTATAACTAGTGATAGACCGAGGTCAGGATAGTAACTACACAGTGTTGTATAACTAGTGACAGACTGAGGTCAGGGCTGTAACTACACAGTGTTGTATAACTAGTGACAGACTGAGGTCAGGGCTGTAACTACACAGTGTTGTATAACTAGTGATAGACTGAGGTCAGGATAGTAACTACACAGTGTTGTATAACTAGTAACAGACTGAGGTCAGGGTGGTAACTACACAGCGTTGTATCACTAGTGATAGACTGAGGTCAGAGCTGTAACTACACAGTGTTGTATAACTAGTGATAGACGGAGGTCAGGATAGTAACTACACAGTGTTGTATAACTAGTGACAGACTGAGGTCAGGGCTGTAACTACACAGTGTTGTATAACTAGTAACAGACTGAAGTCAGGGCGGTAACTACACAGTGTTGTATAACTAGTGATAGACTGAGGTCAGGGCAGTAACTACACTGTGTTGTATAACTAGTAACAGACTGAGGTCAGGGCGGTAACTACACAGTGTTGTATAACTAGTGACAGACTGAGGTCAGGGCGGTTACTACTTATTGTTTTATGATTAGTAACAACACGCACCCATTGTTATATTTGTGTTACTGAGTTTTTAGTATGGTTAGGAAGTATAGCTAGGGTTTCAGGACATTTTTTGGTATTTTATTCATTTTCATATATTTGCTTTTTTTTGTGTTGCAGATGAGAGTCTTCAGCTAAATTATAACCTGGATGAAACACCTGAGATGGCCGCAGGTAGAATTGATCGTGATGTGGTGAGTGTGGTTCTCTTAAGAACAAAAAAGCAATCTAGTGACTTGATTAACATCTGAATTCTATTTGTTTTGTTTTCTGAATATTTTTTATTTATACCTGGTTGTTTAGACAAAGAGTTGAACGTGCCAGTTTATCGTAGTGTAATTTTATATTGACATATCTGTAAAAACAATTTTTATTTTTTTTTTGTAGCAAATTTTAAACCACATTTTAGATGATATTGAATTCTTTATTATGAAACTTCAGAAGGCAGCAGAAGCGTATACACAATTATCCAAGCGCAAGAAGTACAAGCGAAGTTATAAGCTGGGCCCAGGAGGTGAGCGTGATCTGTGTGTGTGGCTGTAGATCATGGTGGAATTAATATCCTTCCCTAATCACCATTCTCCTGTGGTTTGTTTTGCTAGAGGGCGTTCTCACACTGCGTGCACAGCCGCCTCCCCATGAGGAGTTCATTGATTGCTTCCAGAAGTTCAAGCATGGAATGAACCTTTTGGTATGTAATATTTCTGTGACATCCAAATAATGGTTAGTGGGTAATAGGCAGGGTAATGCATTGGCGCTGCCAGCTTAACATATTTACCTGTACGGGACACACTTCTAAAATCAATCTCAGAAGAAGTGCACATCTATTATAGCTAACACACGATTTATGCCAGTTTATCACTTTACAATGTCCTGTTTTTTTTAATAATAATTTCCAATTGGTATGACCTAACAATGAGTAAGATGTATATACTCTGTCTACAATAAATATACTTTCTTTTTTAAGACACAATGAGTCCACAGATCATCTTAATTACTAATGGGATATTCACCTCCTGGTCAGCAGGAGGAGGCAAAGAGCACCACAGCAGAACTGATAAATAGCTCCTCCCTTCCCTCCCACCCCAGTCATTCTCTTTGACTACGTTAGTGATAGGAAGAGGTAAAGTGAAGTGTTAGATTAGATTTCTTTCATGTAATTGGCAAGAGTCCATGAGCTAGTTACGTATGGGATATACAATCCTACCAGGAGGGGCAAAGTTTCCCAAACCTCAAAATAGGGTTATCTGCTCTAGAGTTGTCTAGAGTAGATACGCCCCCACCTCTCCAGCATCAACGTATACAGACCAATTAGATTTCAGCTGAACCGAAACACGGAAGTGTACCGTGTCTTGATTATAGCCACACTGCAGCTGAAAGTAAATATGGAGAAGCATTGCGCTTGACATACAAACATTTGGTTAGTGACACATAGTAAGAACTTAGATGGTTGGGGAGCGGGAGTTACACATCTATAAGGTCCTGACGGAAGTTCACATATAGAAATTACTATCATAGAGCATTGTGAATATGAATCTGTTAGCATCAGGAAAAAGGAGCTTTACCATATTGTCTGTCGACATTAAGTGACAAATGTAATTCTTGTGTGAACTTATACACTCCTGAAATACAACCCATATTTGGATATCTATGTATGGGGTGAGCTAACTCACCTCTCCCCAATCTGCCAGCCTGTTCCTACCAGCACATATGTGTGCTCAGCTTAAATGTGAGTACCCACTTGGGAATTTAATAAAGTGAATACAATTACACTGAATGATCTGCACATGTAGTGCCTGTGTTTGTGCTTCACTCCATCCCAGCACTGCCGCATAAAGAGAAATTCTACAGTGGGTGAGCTGTTACATCTGTCTAAATGTACAGCCTGTACCTACTAGTACATAAGTGTGCTTCTGTAATATGTGAGTACCCATTTGGCTTGATTTGTCATTATAATCCAAATATATCTGATGATACCACACATGAGGCGCCCCTCTATTCTTCCTTATTTTTTATAGCCTACCCAGACCTGTCGGTGAGGAGGAGGCAGCCAGCACCTGTCCCTTTGGAATTAAAGAGGACTCTGTTATACTGAATGGTCAAAAGGGACAATTTACTTATACTAATATTCTATTGTTATCTTCAAGATACTCCTTGTGTGTGTGTGTGTGTATATATATATATATATATATATATATATATATATATATATATATATAAGATTGTACTATTTATATGATAAGTAAGATTCACACTATTGAGTACATATTTAATTTTTCAGCTTATTGTTACCTCTAGGTTTAGCGCCCCCTCCCTGTAACTAGGGTATATCTCAATTACCAAACCTCAAAATGCCTATAAATACACCCCTCACCACACCCACAATTCAGTTTTACAAACTTTGCCTCCTATGGAGGTGGTGAAGTAAGTTTGTGCTAAGATTTCTACGTTGATATGCGCTTCTCAGCATTTTGAAGCCCGATTCCTCTCAGACTACAGTGAATGTCAGAGGGATGTGAAGAGAGTATCACCTATTGAATGCAATGGTTTTCCTCACGGGGATCTATTTCATAGGTTCTCTGTTATCGGTCGTAGAGATTCATCTCCTACCTCCCTTTTCAGATCGACAATATACTCTCATATTCCATTACCTCTACTGATAACCGTTTCAGTACTGGTTTGGCTATCTGCTATATGTGGATGGGTGTCTTTAGGTAAGTATGTTTTCATTACTTAAGACACCTCAGCTATGGTTTGGCACTTTATGCATTTATATAAAGTTCTAAATATATAAATATATGTATTGTACTTATATTTGTTATGATTCAGGTTTTCAGTATAATTCCTTTTGCAGACTGTCAGTTTCATATCTGGGAAATGCTTTTTTAGGAAAATTTATTTCTCTTGTAAGGTGTATCCAGACCACGGATTGATCCATTACTTGTGGGATATTCTCCTTTCCAACAGGAAGCTGCAAGAGGATCACCCACAGCAGAGCTGTCTATATAGCTCCTCCCCTAACTGCCACCTCCAGTCATTCTCTTGCAGCTCTCGACAAGGGAAGTAGCTAGAGAGATGTGGTGAATTAGTGTAGTTTATCTTCAATCAAAAGTTTGTTATTTTTAAACGGTGCCGGTTGTACTGTTTTTTTACCTCAGGCAGAAATTAGAAGAAGAATTTGCCTGAGGTTTTTTATGATCTTAGCAGGTTGTAACTAAGGTCCACTGCTGTTCTCACACATAACTGAAGAGTATGAGGAAACTTCAGCTGGGAGAACGGCCTGCAGAATTAACTGCCCTGAGGTATGTTCAGTATATTATTTTCTAGAGGATGATAAGAACTAGAAAATGCTGACAGTGCCTGATATAGTTAAGGTAAGCCTGATTGCAGTGATTTAATAAACGAATGGCATCATGCTTGCAGTAAAAAGTAATTTTCATATTACTTTCTATTATGGCTTAATATGTAAAACGTTTGCATATGTATAAAGAACGTTTTTTACTGAGGTGATAAATCTTTGTTTGGGTCCTAGTTTTCCACATGGCTGTTATTTTACTCCTAGGAATAGTTTTTTAAGGCCCTCTGACTTTGAGTGCATGGTGGGAGGGGCCTATTTTTGCGCTCTAATTGCGCAGTTGTTTTTACATTCTGAGACATCCAGCTTCCCTGAAGGAGTCCCCTGACATATTGGGCCTCTGTAAAGGGTTTTTGTGCCTACAAAAGTCGTTTTATGGTAAGGTAGGAGCCACAGTAGAGCTGTGGCAGTTTGCTTGTGACTGTTTTAACGTTTTTTACCGTTTTTTTTTTTGCTTCGATTTTGAACCTGAGGGGTTAATCATCCATTTGCAAGTGGGTGCAATGCTATTTTAGTCTATTATATACACTGTAAAAATTTCATAGAGAACGCCAAGCTTCCTTGTTACTTATCCAGGTCCAGGGATCCCAATGCAGCGCTGAGAGATGCTCTAGCAGCACCTTGGTCTTTCAACCTGGCTTATGTGTTTCCACCGTTTCCTCTGCTTCCTCGTCTGATTGCCAAGATCAAGCAGGAGAGAGCTTCAGTGATTTTGATAGCACCTGCGTGGCCACGCAGGACTTGGTATGCAGATCTGGTGGACATGTCATCCCTTCCACCATGGACTCTACCACTGAGATAGAACCTTCTACTTCAGGGTCCTTTCAACCATCCAAATCTAATTTCTCTGCGTCTGACTGCTTGGAGATTGAACATTTGATTTTATCAAAACGTGGTTTCTCTGAGTCGGTCATTGATACCTTAATTCAGGCTCGAAAGCCTGTCACCAGGAAAATTTATCATAAGATATGGTGTAAATATCTTCATTGGTGTAAATCCAAGGGTTACTCATGGAGTAAAGTCAGGATTCCCATGATATTATCTTTTCTCCAAGAAGGATTGGACAAGGGATTGTCAGCTAGTTCCTTAAAGGGACAGATTTCTGCTTTGTCTATTCTTTTGCACAAGCGTCTGGCGGATGTTCCAGACGTTCAGGCGTTTTGTCAGGCTTTAGTTAGAATCAAGCCTGTGTTTAAACCTGTTGCTCCGCCATGGAGTTTAAATTTAGTTCTAAAAGTTCTTCAAGGGGTTCCGTTTGAACCTCTGCATTCCATAGATATCAAGCTTTTATCTTGGAAAGTTCTGTTTCTGGTAGCTATCTCTTCGGCTCGAAGAGTTTCAGAGTTATCTGCCTTGCAGTGTGATTCCCCTTATCTGATCTTCCATGCAGATAAGGTAGTTTTGCGTACCAAACCTGGGTTTCTTCCTAAGGTGGTATCTAATAAGAATATCAATCAGGAGATTGTTGTTCCGTCACTGTGTCCTAATCCTTCTTCAAAGAAAGACCGTCTTTTACACAATCTTGACGTGGTTCGTGCTTTAAAGTTTTATTTACAAGCTACTAAAGATTTTCGTCAAACATCTGCATTGTTTGTTGTCTACTCTGGACAGAGGAAAGGCCAAAAGGCTTCAGCAACTTCTCTTTCTTTTTGGTTAAGAAGTATAATCCGCTTAGCTTATGAGACTGCTGGCCAGCAGCCTCCTGAAAGAATTACAGCTCATTCCACTAGAGCAGTGGCTTCCACATTGGCTTTTAAAAATGAGGCTTCTGTTGAACAGATTTGTAAGGCGGCGACTTGGTCTTCGCTTCATACTTTTTCTAAATTCTACAAATTTGATACTTTTGCGTCTTCGGAGGCTATTTTCGGGAGAAAGGTCTTACAGGCAGTGGTGCCCTCCGTTTAAGCGCCTGCCTTTTCCCTCCCTCCATCCGTGTCCTATAGCTTTGGTATTGGTATCCCACAAGTAATGGATGAATCCGTGGTCTGGATACACCTTACAAGAGAAAACAAAATTTATGCTTACCTGATAAATTTATTTCTCTTGTGGTGTATCCAGTCCACGGCCCGCCCTGTCATTTTAAGGCAGGTGTTTTTTATTTTTAAACTACAGTCACCACTGCACCCTATAGTTCTCCTTTCTCTTGCTTGTCTTCGGTCGAATGACTGGAGGTGGCAGTTAGGGGAGGAGCTATATAGACAGCTCTGCTGTGGGTGATCCTCTTGCAGCTTCCTGTTAGGAAGGAGAATATCCCTCAAGTAATGGATGAATCAGTGGACTGGATACACCACAAGAGAAATAAATTTATCAGGTAAGCATAAATTTTGTTTTCTTACCTGGGGTTTAGTCTCTTTTTTCAAATTGACTGTCTTTTAAATTCACGGGCAGAGTTAGGCTCGCGAGGGCGCAAAATGCCAAAGTTTATTGCATCATTCTTGGCGCAAGATTTTTTTTTGGCGCAAAGTTACGTTTGTTGACGCAAATTTGTCATTTCCAGCGTCTTAGTTGACGCCAAGTCTTTCACAAGGTTGTGTCATCTGTGGCGCGAGTGTGTTATTTCCGGACGTTATTGGCGCCAAAAAATATTTTTCTGTTTGTGTGCGTCATACTTGCCACCAAATATTTTAATTTTTAAGACCCCATTCCTATATGCCTCTTGCCTTCCTTTGAAATGGGACTGGAGTTTTAAGTAGTCTTGTCAACCTCTCAGGGAGAGCATTGATGAATGTTAGAGTCTGGAGATGCAGGGAGAGTCTTTCTGCAAACCCATTCAGACTCGTATTAACAGCTCCTAAGCAATCAGTGTTGACGAGTTTCACTGCCTGCTTCCATCACTAAAGTCCATGTCAGGAGCGATGCTACAAGACTGTCAAACTTGAAAGGCTGTGTTTCTGTTCCACAGCATAGATTCTGGTAAGATCATTACATTTTTTATACATATATGATAACGCAAGAAGACATGGTCACTGTGTGGCTCCTTTTATCTGTTTGGAATCAAGGGTTAATATAGATTATAGAAACAGGGGATTAATCACATAATTTTATTTTATTATGATTATGCTGCGACATGTGTGAGATGTGGCTCAGGCAGATGTTGAAACGTACAAGTTTTACTTTCGTTTTTGGAAGCTGTGCAGCCTGAAAGGCTTGGCGCACTTTTTTCCTATAGCAGGGATGGTCCTGCATTGCACACCATGTGACCGGGTGTGGTTACACTGATTTTCTCTTTCCTGATCGCGCGGTTTACCGGAGAAGAATCGGTTTCTCTATTTGGCCTGGGTCAAAGGAGGGGGTTAGTGCCCCAACCATTGAGGGTATAAATGTGCCATTTTATCTTATTATCTATAGTCTGCTTTATAAGCGCAAGCTATGAAGAATTCTGATGCGTTAGTGGGTACTCCCTCTTTACCTAAATCTAATACCTTTCTATATTGTGAGGAGGCTGGGGTATACCCGCCTGATCAATTATGTTCCACGTGCCTTGATAAACTAATCATGTCAAAGAAAATTAATATGTTTGATACCACTGAGCCGTCCACCTCTGAGGAGTTCTATGAGGTGCGCACCCTACAGTCATCTCCTATTACACATGCATCTTCCCGTAGCACTCCTAATCCTTCATCTGGAGGGGCCCTTTTACCGTCAGACTTTACTGAGCAATTACAAACGGCAGTGTCTGCAGCCTTTAGTGCTTTACCTCACCCTGATAAGCGCAAGCGAAAGGTTAAATATTGCTATCCTTTCCAGGGGTCATCTACTAACTTATTGGATTTATCTGATACAAGATTATCCGATGATGAAGGCGCCTCTGATACTTCAGAGGGTGCTCTTTCTGGGTTGGAATCTGCTGCCTCCAACTGCGGAGGAACCAGACTTTAGATTTAGGATTGAGCATTTACGCTTTCTGTTGAAGGAAGTTTTGGCTACGTTAGAGGTTCTAGAGCCCAAATTGCCTGAGGAACCTTTGATTCCTAAATTATGTTAGGTCTACGAGGAAAGGGTTGTGCCACAAATTTTCCTGGTTCCCGTAAAGATGGCGAATATTATTAAAGGGATAGGAAAGTCAAAATTAAACTTGCATGATTCAAATAGAGCATGTCATTTTAAGACACTTTTACATTCACTTCTATTTTCAAATGTGCTTCATTCTCTTAGTATCCTTTGTTAAAAAATGAATACGCACATATCAATCACTAGTGGGAGCTCCTGCTAATTGGTTCCTGCACACATTTGTCTCTTGTGATTGGCTAATGGATAACAAAAATGAAGAAAATGTAAATAAAATTAAATTGGAAAGTTGTTTAAAATTCTATGTTCTATCTGAGTCATAAAATTAAATTTTGGGGTTTACTATCCATTTAAGAATGAATGGGAAAGAATTGGTTCTTCATTTTTCCCTTCTTCCTTTAAAAAATTGTTCCTGGTCCCGGACTCTCACTTGGAGTTGTGGTGGTCCATCCCTAAGGTGGATGGCACTATCTCCATGCTTGCTAAACACACTACTATCCCACTTGAGGATAGTTCGTCTTTTAAAGAGCCCATGGATAAGAAAATAGAAACTCTGTTAAGAAAGATGTTTCAACATACAGATATTTGCTTCAACCAGCAGCGGCTGTTGCTGCAATTGCTGGAGCGGCTACCTACTGGTGCGACTCCTTATCTGAGTTGATCGAGGTGGAGGGTCCACTCAACGTGATCCAGGAATGAAGAAAGTCCTTAAGGGTGGTTATTTTTTTTATTTGTGATGCAAATATGGAAATTATTCACCTGAATGCCAAGGCTTCAGGTTTTTCTGTTCAAACCTGTAGGGCACTCTGGCTGAAGTCCTGGTCTGCGGACATGACTTCAAAGTCAAGACTTCTTTCCCTTCCATTTAAGGGAAAGATTCTATTTGGTCCTGGACTCAATTATCTCCACAGTTACTGGAGGCAAAGGTGCCTTTTTACCACAGGATAAGACACAACAAACCTAAAGGACAAGGTCGTAATTTTCGTTCCTTTCGTTCGGTTAAATCCCAATGTCAGCAGCCCTCCACAAAGCCTGAGCAGTTCAAGGGGACTTGGAAGCTGGCTCAGTCCTGGAATAAATCCAAGCAGAACAAGAAGCCTGCTGAGGAAAAGTCGGCATGAAGGGGCGGCCTCCTGATCTGGTTCTGGATCACGTTGGGGGCAGACTGTCGCTCTTTTTGACCACTTGGTTTGGGGACATGCAAGACCTGTTGGTCCTGGAGGCCATCGCTCAGGGATACAGGATAGGTTTCAAGTCTCATCCACCCAGGGGCAGATTATTCTTGTCAAACCTGTCTTCAAGGCCAGAAAAGAGAGAAAGCCTTTCTGGGGTACGTGAGGGATCTCTCCTCCCTGGGAGCCAAGATGGAGACAATAAGGTCCATCCTTCCCATAGTTTAGGAAGAACAGTACATGACCACGATAGATCTGAAGGATTCTTACCTTCACATTTCAATACACAAGGAACACTTCAAGTTCCTAAGATTTGCATTCCTGGACCAGCACTTCCAGTTTATTGTACTTCCATTTCGTCTAGCTACTGCTACAAGAGTTTTTATAAAGGTTCTAGGGGCTCCGCTTGCAGTGGCCAGAACCAGAGGTATAGCAGTAGCGCCATACTTGGACAATATTCTGGTTCAAGCTCCATTCTGTCGTCTGGCAGAGGACCATTCGAAAGCCCTTCTATCTCCTCTTCGATCTCATGGATGGAAGATAATCTTAGAGAATAGTTCTCTTATTCCCAGTACCAGGGTGGAATTCCTGGGTACTATAAAAGACTATATATCCATGAGGATATTTCTTACAGACCAGAGACGTTACAAGCTAACTTCCGCTTGTCTTGCCCTCTGTGACTCAGTGTATGGAGGCAATTGGTCTAATGGTGTCCAGCATGGACATCATTCCTTTTGCCAGATTCCAGACCACTTCAGCTGTGCATGCTGAGACAGTGGAACGGCGATCATTCGGATCTATCTCAACAGATTTCTCTGGACAACCAGTCAAGAGAATCGCTCTCCTGGTGGCTCTGTCCAGATCACCTGTCCCAAGGGACATCCTTCTTGAGACCTTCCTGGAAGATTGTGGCTATGGATGCAAGTCTCTCAGGATGGGGAGCTGTTTTGGGGTGCCAGGAAGCCACAGGAATTCCTCCTCTCAATCAAAATTTTGGAACTTAGAGCGATCTTCAATGCTCTGAAGGCTTGACCTCTTCTGGGTTTGTCCTAGTTTATCAGATTCCAATCAGATAACATAACCTCGGTGGCTTACATCAGCCATCAGGGGGGAACAAGGAGCTCCCTAGCAATGAGGGAAGTAGCCTGGATTCTGGAGTGGGCTGTTTGCTGTCAGTGATCCACATTCTGGGTGTGGAAAACTGGGAAGCGGATTTCCTCAGCAGACAATCCTTTAATCCGGGGGAATTGTCTCTCCATCTCAAGGGGTTTGCGGAGATTTGCAACAGATGGGGGACACCGGAGATCGATCTCATGGCGTCCCAGCTCAATTCCATGCTGCCCATATATGGGTTGCGGTCCCGGGATTCTCAGGCGGAACTAACAGATGCATTAGCAGTGCCTTGGAGGTTCAATCCAATTTACATTTTTGCACCATTACCACTTCACCCTCGTGTAGATTCAAACTAAATTACATTTATGCACCGTTACCACTTCTCCCTCGTTTAGTGGCCTGCATCAAGTAGGAGCAGGCATCAGTGATACTGATTGCTCCATCGTGGCAGTGAAGGATGTGGTTTGTGGATCTGGTGGGGATGTCCTCATCTCCTCCATGGAAGTTACCTTGTCGCAGGAATCTGCTGGAACAGGGTCATTTTGTTTATCAAAATCTAGATTCTCTGAGGTTGACTGCATGGAGATTGAATGCTTAGTCTTAGCCAAAAGAGGTTTTTCTGAGAAGGGTTATTGACACTCTCATTCAGGCTTGTAAGCCTTTTACTCGTCACATCTATCATAAGGTGTGGAGAGCTTACTTATTCTGGTGTGAAGATTGTGGTTTCACATGGTATAAGGTCAAGGCTGCCAGGATTCTTTCCTTTCTCCAGGAGGGTCTGGAGAAGGGCCTTTCTGCCAGTTCTCTGAGGGGACAGATATCATTCCCTTTCTGTTTTGCTGTACAAGAGGCTCGCAGAGCTCCCTGATGTACAAGCCTTCAGTAAGGCTCTGATCAGGATCAGACCTGTGTTTAGATCTAAGTCTCCACCTTTTAGTTTGAATCTTGTTCTTAAATATTTGCAACGGGCTCTGTGTGAGCCTAGTCATTCTGTTGACATTAAGTTGTTGTCCTGGAAGGTTCTTTTTCTATTGGCTATTGCATTGGAACGTAGAGTTTCTGAAATGGCTGCCTTCCAATGTGAGCATCCGTATCTGGTGTTTTACGTACCCGCTTGGGTTTTCTTCCTAAGGTGGTGTTTGATCGTAACATAAATCAGGAGATTATGGTTCCTTCCTTTATGTCCTAATCCTCCTCCTTCGAAGGAACGTTTATTTCATAATCCGGATGTGGTTCGAGCTTTGAAGTTTTATCTTCAAGCTACTAAGGATTTTAGACAAACTTCTTCCTTGTTTGTTATCTACTCTAGGAAGCGTAAGGGTCTGAAGACCTCTTCAACTTTCTTATCTTTTTGGTTGAGGAATGTTATACGCTTAGCTTACTAGTCAGCTGGACTTAGACCTCCTCAGAGGATTACAGGTCATTGCACTAGAGTGGTGGCTTCCTCTTGGGCCTTTAAGAACGAGGCCTCTATGGATGAGATTTGTAAGGCGGCTACCTGGTCCTCCTTTCAAACTTTTTCAAAGTTCTAAAAATTTTACGTTTTTGCTTCAGCGGAAGCAGCTTTTGGGAGAAAGGTTTTGCAGGCTGTGATGTCCTCTGATTAGGGTCCACCTTTCTTTTACCCCTCCCGTTATCATTCAGAGTCCTCTAGAGCTTGGATATAATTTTCCCAACAGTAAGAAATGATGCAGTGGACTCTCCTCATATTAAGAAGGAAAACTTAATTTATGCTTTCCTGATAATTTCATTTCCTTCTGTATGAGGAGAGTCGACGGACCAAAATTTGTTTTTCTCTTCTGGCACCATTTATACCCTGATATTTCTCCTGCTGTTCCTTGTTTCCTTGGCAGAATGACTGGGATATGAGGGAAGTAGGGGGAGTATTTAAGCCTTTGGCTGGGGTGTCTTTGCCTCCTCCTGGTGGCCAGGTTCAGTATTTCCCAACAGTAAGGAATAATGAATTGGACTCTCAAACAGAAGGAAATTAAATCACCAGGTAAGCATAATTTATGTCTTGTCGCTCTTCCATTTTGCCTAGCGACAGCTCAAAGAATCTTTTTGAAGGTTCTCGGTCCCCTTTTTTCTGTAATCAGAGAGCAGGGTATTGCAGTGTTTCCTTATTTGGACAATATCTTGCTACTAGCTCAATCTTTTAATTTAGCAGAATCTCACACGAAACAACTAGTGTGGTTTCTTCAAGAACATGGTTGGAGGATTAATTTACAAAAGCGTTTCTTGATTCCTCAGACAAGGGTCAACTTTTTAGGTTTCCAGATAGATTCAGTGTCCATGACTCTTTTTCTGACAGACAAAGAGATAAAAGAAGTTAGTTTTAGCTTGTCTAAACCTTCAGTCTCTATCATTCCATTCAGTGGCTATGTGCATGGAAGTTTTAGGTCTCATGACTGCAGCATCGGACGCGATCCCCTTTGCTCGTTTTTATATGAGGCCTCTACAGCTTTGCATTTTGCACCAATGCTGCAGGGATTATACTCAGATATCACAACTGATATACTTAAATCCCAATACTCAACTCTCTCTGACTTGGTGGTTAGACCATCACCTTATTGTTCAAGGGGCCTCATTTGTTCATCCCACCTGGACTGTGATCACAACAGATGCAAGTCTCACAGGTTGAAGAGCTGTCTGGGGGTCTCTGACAGCACAAGGGGTTTGGTATCCTCAAGAGGCAAGGTTACCAATCAATATTTTAGAATGCAGTGCTATTTCCAGAGCTCTTCAGGCATGGCCTCTATTTTAGAGAGAACTTTACATTCATTTTAAAACAGACAATATCACAACAGTGGCATATGTCAATCATCAAGGAGGGACTCATTTCTTCAGCAATGATGGAAGTATCTCAAATACTTTCTTGGGCAGAATCCAACTCTTGTCAACCTTCTGTGATTCATATCCCAGGTGTAGACAATTGGAAAGCGGATTATCTCAGCCATCAGACTTTACATCCGGGGAGTGGTCTCTCCATCCAGATGTGTTTTTTCATCTTGTACAGATCTGGGGTCTTCCAGAAATAGATCTGATGGCCTCCCGTCTAAACAAGAAGCTTCCCAGATACCTTTCTAAGTCCAAGTTCAAGTTCAAGTCCAAGTTCTCAGGCAGAGATGGGGAAACCTGCTTATATTTTTCTGCCTTTGGTTCTTCTTCAAAGGTTGATCTCCAAAATCATACTGGAACAATCTCATGTGTTTCTGATAGCACCAGCATGGCCTCACAGGTTTTGGTATGTGGATCTTTTCCGGATGTCCAGTTGCCAGCCTTGGCCACTTCCTTTAAGGCCAGAACTTCTGTCTCAAGGGCCGTTTTTCCACCAGGATCTCAAATTGAAGGCATGGAAATTGAACGCTTAGTGCTTAGTCATAGAGGTTTCTCTGACTCAGTGATGAGCACTATGATACAAGCTCATAAGTCTGTTTCAAGGAAAATTTATCATCAGGTTTGGAAAACCTATATTTCATGGTGTTCCACTCACGATTATTCTTGGCATTCTTTCAGAATTCTTAGGATTTTACAGTTTCTTCAGGATGGTTTGAATAAGGGGTTGTCAGCAAATACTTTCTGCTCTTTCTGTCTTATTTCATAGAAAGATTGCTAAACTTTCTGTTATTCATTGTTTTGTTCAGGCTTAACCTGCTATTAAATCTATTTCTCCTCCTTGGAGTCTCAATTTGGTCTTGAAGATTTTAAAGGCTTCTCCTTTTGAGCCTATGCATTCTCTGGATATTAAATTACTTTCTTGGAAAGTGTTATTTATTTTGGCTATCTCTTCTGCTTAAAGAGTTTCTGAATTGTCTGCTCTCTTTTGGGCATCTCTTTATTTGATTTTCCATCAAGGTAAAGCTGTTTTGCGGACTTCATTTACATTTTTGCCTACAGTTGTGAATTCTAACAGCATTAATAGGGAAATTATTGTTCCTTCCTTGTGTCCTAATCCTAAGAATACTCTTGAAAGGTCTTTACATTCTTTGAATGTGGTAAGAGCTTTGAAATATGTTGAGGCTACTAAAGATTTCAGAAAGACTTCTAGTCTATTTGTTATTTTTTTCTGGTTCCAGGAAAGGTTAAAAAGCCTCTGCCATTTCTCTGGCATCTTGGTTGAAACTTTTGATTCACAAAGCTTATTTGGATGCGGGCCAGTCTCCGCCTCAGAGAATTACAGCTCATTCTACTAGATCTGTTGCCACTTCTTGGGCTTTCAAGAATGAAGCTTCAGTTGATCAAATTTGCAAAGCAGCAACTTGGTCTTCTTTGCATACTTTTACTAAATTTTACCATTTTGATGTGTTTGCTTCTTCGGAAGCAGCCTTTGGTAGAAATGTTCTTCAGGCAGTTGTTTGTTTAATTATAGTGCCTTTGATTTGAATTTTTTTGAAATTTTAAAGAAAACAATTATTTTTTTGGATTTAATTTCTAAGCAGATTTAGCTGTTATTTTATCCCTCCCTCTCTAGTGACTCGTGGATGTCCACATCTTGGGTATTATAGCCCATACGTCACTAGCTCATGGACTCTTGCCACTTACATGAAAGAAAACATAATTTATGTAAGAACTTACCTGATAAATTGATTTCTTTCATAGTGGCAAGAGTCCATGAGACCCAGCCTATTGTTTGTGGTTCTGATTTTTTGTATAAATCACTTTTTTTCCAGTTCCTCTTTTTATATGCGTTTTACTCCTTTTTTTACACCTCACTACTTGGCTACACGTTAAACTAAGGTATGATTGAGGTGGGAGGTGTATTTATAGGCATTTTGAGGTTTGGGAAACTTTGCCCCCTTCTGATAGGAATGTATATCCCATACGTCACTAGCTCATGGACTCTATGAAAGAAATTAATTTATTAGGTAAGTTCTTACATAAATTATGTTTTTATTAATATCTTGCTCTATATTTTATCTATATGGCTACTCTAATTCAGTTCTCTTAGAGACAGAAGATTTTCATCTAAGGATGTTGCAGCATATATTGTTTCTCTGTAAAATACATTTTATTTGTCTGATAATCAGACTCTGATTCTCCTTACATATAATATGTATAGGGGCTCAATTTTGAAATCTCCCTCTTAGGAACAGATTTTCAGCTAATATTTGTTACATTATTTATATAGCATAATAACCCAATATGTTATTGTCATGTTTATTTTTTATGCGCATGGGTGAAATATCTTGATCTTTCTCTTAGGAGGAGATTTTCAGTTTTGAATTCTTGCAGCTTATATTTATTCTATGCAAAATACAGCTACTTCTTTGAAACCTATTACGTTTATTTTCTTTTTCATATTCATGTACATGAAGACAGTTATCTAATCTCTTTCTGGGAGGATTTTCAACTAATCCTTATTGCAGCATGTATCTTTTTTATGAGGAATACATTTTATTTGGGTGATTTTTAAAACCCCAATATGTTTATTTTCATATATTTTATGTTCTATGGGTGTTTTTCCTTTTAAAGGTTTCTCCCATAAGGTGGACATTTTTATCTTGTACTCTTATTTATGATATCGCGGCTGATAATATAGTTGATTATCATTTTCTTCTGCTTGGCTCTTTCAATATCATATATTCCTATATTGGATCATTAATACATCCCTTTTTTTCTCTGATGTTGTTGTTTTTATTTTTATTGTGCAATAACTTATCTAGAGCTTACGTCTCTCCAGTATATTGGTATTCTTTGCTACTTGAAAACCTGAAGGTCAAGAGTTAAGCTGTGGCTGCCTGTTTTCCAAGGTCCATTCCTGTTCCCTGATGCATTACATACATCCTGCCTTAATGGGATGTGTTAGATGTTGCTGTTTTGACACTCTCTAGGATATACTTCTGGGTTCAATAACTTTCAGTACTTGTTCTTCTTTTAAGTGTCCTCAATTTCTCATGTCTGATGTTATTTGTAGACTAGCCTGTGACTCAAACCATAGACAATTATTCCTTTTGCTCGATTCCATCTGAGTCCTCTTCATCTATATATGTTCAGGCAATGGAATGGCGATCATAAAGAATTTTCTCTTTGGATCGCCATGGACAACCACACGAGATAATCTCTTTCTTGGTAGCTCTGTCAGGATCATCTGACTCAGGGCATGAGCTTTTTAATACCATCATGAGATATTTTATCTACAGATGTCAGTTTCTCAGGTTAGTGTGCAGTTTAGGGTTCCTTAAGAGCTCAGGGATTCTGGTTACCAGAGGAATCTGTCCTTCAGATAAATATTCTAAAATAAGGGCAATAGTCTATGCCCTAATAGCATGGCTTCTTTTGAGTTCTGTCCGGTTATTAGATTTCAATAGAACAACATAACCTTTATGGTTTATATCAACCATCAGGAAGGAACTGGGAGTTCCCTGGCTATGAAGCAAGTTCCTTGCATCCTTCTGTGGGCAGATGCCCATAATTGTCTCTTTTCAGCCATTCATATTCTGGGAACAGATAACTGGAAGCAATCTATCTGAGCAGAGAGATGTTCCACCCAGGGGAATGGGTTCTTTATCCAAATATGTTCTCCGAGATATCCCTAAGGTGGGGCTTTTTGGAGACAGGTCTTATGGCCTCTCACCTCAATTCCAAATTGCTGGTGAATGCATAAGCGATTCCATAGGAGTTCAGTATAATATATCTGTTCCCTCCATTTGCCCTTTTTTCATAGCACGCATCAAACTGGAGCGGGCATCGGCGAACCTAATTGCTCCAGCTTGGAATCGCAGGAATTGGTTTGCAGGACTGGTGAAAATATCATCCTCTCCTCTTTGAAGGTTGCTTCTGAGGGTGGACCTTCTGCTTCAAGGCCCGTTCCTTCATCTAAATCTAGATTCTCTGAGGCTGACTCCGTGGAGATTGAATGATTAGTACTATCCAAAAGAGGTTTTTCAGATAGGGTTATTGACACTCTGATCCAGGCTCGTAAGCCTGTGACATGTAGAATGTATCATACGGTCTGGCGTACCAATCTCTCCTGGTGCGAGTCTCGAGGATTCCCTTGGCACAAGGTGAGAGTTCCTAGTATTCTGTATTTTCTCCAAGAGGGTTTGGAGAAGGGTTTGTCAACTAGTTCCTTAAAGGGACAGATCTCTGCCCTATCGGTTTTTCTTCACAATAAACTATATACTCTTCCAGACGTTCAGTATTTGCTCAGGCCCTGGTCCAAATTAAGCCTGTGTTTAAATCTGTTGCTCCACCTTGGAGCCTTAATCTTGTTCATGTTCTGCAACAGGCTCCGTTTGAGCCTATGCATTCTGTTGATATTAACCTTTTATCTTGGAAAGTTTTTTGTTGGCTATCTCTTCTGCTCGTAAAGGTTCATAATTATCTGCCTTACAGTATGATTCCCCTTATCTTAATTTCCATGCGGATAAGGCTGTTCTTCGTACAAAATTAGGATTTCTTCCTAAAGTGTGGTCTCTGACCGCAATATCAATCAGGAGATTATAGTTCCATCTTTTCATCTAATCCTTTTTCTCAGAAAGAATGATTGTTACACAACCTGGATGTAGTGCATGCCTTAAAGTTCTACCTCCAGGCTAACAGGATGTTCGTAGTGTACGTTGGTAGGCACAAGGGTCAAAAAGCCACTTTGATTACTCTATTTCTTTTGGCTGAGGAGTGTCTTTTTTTTGGCTTATGAGGAAGCTGGACAGCAACCTACAGAGAGGATTGTGGTTCATTCTAGTCATGCTGTCTCTTCTCTTATTAAGCTTTTAAGAACGAAGCATCCATGGAACAAATCTGCAAGTCAGCTACTTGGTCCTCTTTACATACTTTTTTTTACAAATTTGATGAGATTTTTTTGCCTTAGCTGAGGCTTCTTCTAGGAGAAAGGTTCTTCAAGCGGTGGTGCCTTCAGTTTAGGTCTGCATGCCTTTTTATTCTCCCCCCCTATCCATTCTGTGTACCCTATGGCTTGGTTATTGGTTTCCCAACAGTAATTGAATAAATTAGTGGACTCTCCATGCCATTGGAAAGAAAACAAAATGTATGCTTAACTGATAAATTCTTCTTTCCTGGCATTTAGAGTCCAATACCCGTCCTTTTTTTTATGGTGGCATTTATCTATTTTCTATCCTTCAGGCACCTATATACCTCTAGCATTCTCCTACCTTTCCTTTATTCGCTCGGCTGAATGACTTGGGGAGTATGAGTAGTGGAAGGATACGTAAGCTTTAGCAGAGGTGTTCTTTTCCTCCTTCTGGTGGCCAGGCAGTGAATTTCCCAACAGTAGTTTTATGGATTTGTGGACTCTAAGTGCCAGGAAAGAAAATTATTTATCAGGTTAGCGTCAATTTAGTTTGTCTCTCTTTCTCTCTCATGTACAGCTGCACTGTCCCCCTGCAAGGTATAGGGGTATTACTACATGTGATAAAGATATTACAGGATTTGATTTAGATATGTAAACCAGTAGCTATTGGCACATTTATAAATGTTCACTCTCATTTATAGGCCAAACTAAGGTCCCACATCAGAAATCCGACGGCATCTGAATTGGTTCATTTTCTTTTCACACCTTTAAAGATGGTAAGAATTTTATATTTATTCCCGTACAGCGATTTTATCAGCAAGTGAAAGAGTTTTACTGTTCTGTTCCTAAAGCCCAGTTAGTACGTACTGCTGGTGAGGGTATAATGCAGTATGTAGTTTTATTAAAGTTCAGCTTAGTACGTACATGATATAGTGCCCTGCTGGTGAGGGTATAATACGGTATGTAGTTTTATTAAAGCCCAGCTTAGTACGTACTGCTGGTGATGGTATAATGAGGTATGTAGTGTTTTATTAAAGCCCAGCTTAGTACGTACATGATATAGTGCCCTGCTGGTGAGGGTATAATACGGTATGTAGTTTTATTAGAGCCCAGCTTAGTACGTACATGATATAGTGCCTTGCTGGTGAGGGTATAATACGGTATGTAGTTTTATTAAAGCCCAGCTTAGTACGTACTGCTGGTGATGGTATAATGAGGTATGTAGTGTTTTATTAAAGCCCAGCTTAGTACGTACATGATATAGTGCCCTGCTGGTGAGGGTATAATACGGTATGTAGTTTTATTAGAGCCCAGCTTAGTACGTACTGCTGGTGAGGGTATAATACGGTATGTAGTTTTATTAAAGCCCAGCTTATTCTGTACATGATATAGTGCCCTGCTGGTGAGGGTATAATGCGGTATGTAGTGTTATTAAAGCCCAGCTTATTCCGTACATGATATAGTGCCCTGCTGGTGAGGGTATAATACGGTATGTAGTGTTATTAAAGCCCAGCTTAGTATGTACATGATATAGTGCCCTGCTGGTGAGGGTATAATGCGGAATGTAGTTTTATTAAAGCCCAGCTTATTCCGTACATTATATAGAGCCCCGCTGGTGAAGGTATAATGTGGTATGTAGTTTTATTAAAGCCCAGCTTAGTACGTACATGATATAGTGCCCTGCTGGTGAGTACGTACATGATATAGTGCCCTGCTGGTGAGGGTATAATGCGGAATGTAGTTTTATTAAAGCCCAGCTTATTCCGTACATTATATAGAGCCCCGCTGGTGAAGGTATAATGTGGTATGTAGTTTTATTAAAGCCCAGCTTAGTACGTACATGATATAGTGCCCTGCTGGTGAGGGTATAATGCAGTATAACAACAACTAATACGTCTAGTGACACCAGCGTCACTAGACGTATTAGCGCCAAGGGCAGATATGATATACCAGTTAATAATATGTACTATAGATGACAAGGAGTAACCCAGTAATAAATCAGGCACCAATATTAAAGTATTCTTAAGGAATGATTATAAGCATACAAAATAATAAAAGAATAATAGTTTATATATGTGTATATATATATATATATATATATATATATATATATATATATATATATACACATATATCTATATACAAACTGTGTAGTCCAGTAAAAATGGTTTCATGCAATATCCAGCAAAGTCCAATGGGTAGTTCCCAGGGTTAGGTATGATGAGCGATGGGTCCAGAAAAGGTAGGCTGCTCCTCCAGGGTGTTGTGCCAAAAACACAGACGGTAGATCTAAGAAGAAATAGATAGAGGGCGCCACATGGTACAGCTCAACAATAGAACAAAGCAGCAATAGGAACATAAGAATCCTACTCACAGATTACGAAGCACAAAAGTGCAGTATTCGCAGGCCCGAACCATACGTCGTCCGGTAGACTACAGTAAGAAGATGTCGCCAACATGGGTCCTCGTCTCGCCAGGGAGAGTCCAGGGATACCAAAGGTGATATGATGAAAGCAGATCGATGTGCCAAAGATCCAACTGCAGGTCCAGACACACTTTGTAGAGTGCCAAGGATAATGTTTGGATGAAGCCAATAGAAAGATAGTAGGCAGCAAATGGAGAGTTTAAAAAAATTAAAAATTTATTAACAATAAAACAGCAACGCGTTTCTCAGTGTGTCACACTGTTTCATAGCCTGATAAAACAGTGTGACACACTGAGAAACACCTTGCTGTTGTTTTATTGTTATTAAATTAATATCAAAGCTGAATAGTTTTGGAAGTAGTTTTTAGTTTGTTTTTAGTTTTAGCTATTTTAGGGGGATATCTGTGTGTGCAGGTGACTATTACTGTGCATAATTATTAGGCAACCCATATATATATATACCCATTTCAATTATTTATTTTTACCAGTGAAACCAATATAACATCTCAACATTCACAAATATACATTTCTGACATTCAAAAACAAAACAAAAACAAATCAGTGACCAATATAGCCACCTTTCTTTGCAAGGACACTCAAAAGCCTGCCATCCATGGATTCTGTCAGTGTTTTGATCTGCTCACCATCAACATTGCGTGCAGCAGCAACCACAGCCTCTTAGACACTGTTCAGAGAGGTGTACTGTTTTCCCTCCTTGTAAATCTCACATTTGATGATGGACCACAGGTTCTCAATGGGGTTCAGATCAGGTGAACAAGGAGGCCATGTCATTAGATTTTCTTCTTTTATACCCTTTCTTGCCAGCCACGCTCTGGAGTACTTGGACGCATGTGATGGAGCATTGTCCTGCATGAAAATCATGTTTTTCTTGAAGGATGCAGACTTCTTCCTGTACCACTGCTTGAAGAAGGTGTCTTCCAGAAACTGGCAGTAGGACTGGGAGTTGAGCTTGACTCCATCCTCAAGCCAAAAAGGCCCCACAAGCTCATCTTTGATGATACCAGCCCAAACCAGTACTCCACCTCCACCTTGCTGGCGTCTGAGTCGGACTGGAGCTCTCTGCCCTTTACCAATCAAGCCACGGGCCCATCCATCTGGCCCATCAAGACTCATTTCATCAGTCCATAAAACCTTAGAAAAATCAGTCTTGAGATATTTCTTGGCCCAGTCTTGACGTTTCAGCTTGTGTGTCTTGTTCAGTGGTGGTCGTCTTTCAGCCTTTCTTACCTTGGCCATGTCTCTGAGTATTGCACACCTTGTGCTTTTGGGCACTCCAGTGATGTTGCAGCTCTGAAATATGGCCAAACTGGTGGCAAGTGGCATCTTGGCAGCTGCACGCTTGACTTTTCTCAGTTCATGGGCAGTTATTTTGCGCCTTGGTTTTTCCACACGCTTCTTGCGACCCTGTTGACTATTTTGAATGAAACGCTTGATTGTTCGATGATCACGCTTCAGAAGCTTTGCAATTTTAAGAGTGCTGCATCCCTCTGCAAGATATCTCACTATTTTTTTACTTTCTGAGCATGTCAAGTCCTTCTTTTGACCCATTTTGCCAAAGGAAAGGAAGTTGCCTAATAATTATGCACACCTGATATAGGGTGTTGATGTCATTAGACTACACCCCTTCTCATTACAGAGATGCACATCACCTAATATGCTTAATTGGTAGTAGGCTTTCAAGCCTATACAGCTTGGAGTAAGACAACATGCATAAAGAGGATGATGTGGTCAAAATACTAATTTGCCTAATAATTCTGCACTCCCTGTAGTGCCCTGCTGGTGAGGGTATAATGCGGTATGTAGATTTATTAAAGCCCAGCTTAGTTTGTACATGATATAGTGCCCTGCTGGTGAGGGTATAAAGCAGTATGTGATTTTATTAAAGCCCAGCTTAGTACGTACATGATATAGTGCCCTGCTGGTGAGGGTATAATGCGGTATGTAGTGTTATTAAAGCCCAGCTTAGTACGTACATGATATAGTGCCCTGCTGGTGAGGGTATAATGTGGTATGTAGTTTTATTAAAGCCCAGCTTATTCCGTACATGATATAGTGTCCTACTGGTGAGGGTATAATGCGGTATGTAGATTTATTAAAGCCCAGCTTAGTACGTACATGATATAGTGCCCTGTTGGTGAGGTTATAATGCGGTATGTAGTTTTATTAATGCCCAGCTTAGTACGTACATGATATAGTGCCCTGCTGGTGAGGGTATAATGCGGTATGTAGTTTTATTAAAGCCCAGTTAGTACGTACATGATATAGTGCCCTGCTGGTGAGGGTATAATACGGTATGTAGTTTTATTAAAGCCCAGCTTAGTACGTACATGATATAGTGCCCTGCTGGTGAAGTTACAATGTGGTATGTAGATTTTTTAAAGCCCAGCTTAGTACGTACATGATATAGTGCCCTTCTAGTCAGGGTATAATGCGGTATCTAGTTTTTATTAAAGCCCAGCTTAGTACGTACATGATATAGTGCCTTGCTGGTGAGGGTATAATGTGGTATGAAGATTTATTAAAGCCCAGCTTAGTATGTACATGATATAGTGCCCTGCTGGTGAGGGTATAATGCGGTATGTAGTTTTATTAAAGGCCAGCTTAGTACGTACATGATATAGTGCCCTGTTGGTGAGGTTATAATGCGGTATGTAGTTTTATTAAAGGCCAGCTTAGTACGTACATGATATAGTGCCCTGCTGGTGAGGGTATATTGCGGTATGTAGTTTTATTAAAGCCCAGTTAGTACGTACATGATATAGTGCCCTGCTGGTGAGGGTATAATATGGTATGTAGTTTTATTAAAGGCCAGCTTAGTATGTACATGATATAGTGCCCTGCTGGTGAGGGTATATTGCGGTATGTAGTTTTATTAAAGCCCAGTTAGTACGTACATGATATAGTGCCCTGCTGGTGAGGGTATAATATGGTATGTAGTTTTATTAAAGCCCAGCTTAGTACGTACATGATATAGTGCCCTGCTGGTGAGGGTATAATGTGGTATGTAGATTTATTAAAGCCCAGCTTAGTACGTACATGATATAGTGCCCTGCTGGTGAGGGTATAATGCGGTATGTAGTTTTATTAAAGCCCAGCTTAGTACGTACATGATATAGTGCCCTGCTGGTGAGGGTATAATGTGGTATGTAGATTTATTAAAGCCTAGCTTAGTACGTACATGATATAGTGCCCTGCTGGTGAGGGTATAATGCGGTATGTAGTTTTATTAAAGCCCAGCTTAGTACGTACATGATATAGTGCCCTGCTGGTGAAGTTATAATGTGGTATGTAGATTTATTAAAGCCCAGCTTAGTACGTACATGATATAGTGCCCTGTTGGTGAGGGTATAATGCGGTATGCAGTTTTATTAAAGCCCAGCTTAGTACGTACATGATATGGTGCCCTGCTGGTGAAGTTTTAATGTGGTATGTAGATTTATTAAAGCCCAGCTTAGTACGTACATGATATAGTGCCCTGCTGGTGAGGGTATAATGCGGTTTGTAGTTTTATTAAAGCCCAACTTAGTACATACATGGTATAGTGCCCTGCTGGTGAAGTTATAATGTGGTATGTAGATTTATTAAAGCCCAGCTTAGTACGTACATGATATAGTGCTCTGCAAGTGAGGGTATAATGCGGTATGTGGTTTTATTAAAGCCCAGCTTAGTACGTACATGATATAGTGCTCTTCAAGTGAGGGTATAATGCGGTATGTGGTTTTAATAAAGCCCAGCTTAGTACGTACATGATATAGTGCCCTGCTGGTGAGGGTATAATGCGGTATGTAGTTTTAATAAAGCCCAGCTTAGTACGTACATGATATAGTGCCCTGCGGGTGAGGGTATAATGCGGTATGTAGTTTTATTAAAGCCCACATTAGTACATACATGATATAGTGCCCTGCTGGTGAGGGTATAATGAGGTATGTAATTTTATTAAGCCCAGCTTAGTACGTACATGATATAGTGCTCTGCAAGTGAGGGTATAATGCGGTATGTGGTTTTATTAAAGCCCAGCTTATTCCGTACATGATATAGTGTCCTGCTGGTGAGGGTATAATGCGGTATGTAGATTTATTAAAATCCAGCTTATTCCGTACATGATATAGTGCCCTGCTGGTGAGGGTATAATACGGTATGTAGTTTTATTAAAGCCCAGCTTATTCCGTACATGATATAGTGCCCTGCTGGTGAGGGTATAATACGGTATGTAGTTTTATTAAAGCCCAGCTTATTCCGTACATGATATAGTGTCCTGCTGGTGAGGGTATAATGCGGTATGTAGATTTATTAAAATCCAGCTTATTCCGTACATGATATAGTGCCCTGCTGGTGAGGGTATAATGTGGTATGTAGTTTTATTAAAGCCCAGCTAGTACGTACATGATATAGTGCCCTGCTGGTGAGGGTATAATGCGGTATGTAGTTTTATTAAAGCCCAGCTTAGTACGCACATGATATAGTGCCCTGCTGGTGAGGGTATAATGTGGTATGTAGTTATATTAAAGCCCAGCTTAGTACGTACATGATATAGTGCCCTGCTGGTGAGGGTATAATGAGGTATGTAGTTTTATTAAAGCCCAGCTTAGTACTTACATGATATAGTGCCCTGCTGGTGAGGTTATAATGCGGTATGTAGTTTTATTAAAGTCCAGCTTATTCCGTACATGATATAGTGCCCTGCTGGTGAGGGTATAATGCGGAATGCAGATTTATTAAAGAAACCTTAGTACGTACATGATAGAGTGCTCTACTGGTGAGGGTATAATGAGGTATGTGGTTTTATTAGAGCCCAGATTAGTACGTACATGATATAGTGCCCTGCAAGTGAGGGTATAATGCGGTATGTGGTTTTATTAAAGCCCAGCTTAGTACGTACATGATATAGTGCCCTGCTGGTGAGGGTATAATGCGGTATGTAGTTTTATTAAAACCCAGCTTATTCCGTACATGATATAGTGCCCTGCTGGTGAGGGTATACTGTGGTATGTAGTTTTATTAAAGCCCAGTTTAGTACGTACATGATATAGTGCCCTGCTGGTGAAGGTGTAATACAGTATGTAGTTTTATTAAAGCCCACATTAGTACGTACATGATATCGTGCCCTGCTGGTGAGGGTATAATGCGGTATGTAGTTTTATTAAAGCCCAGCTTAGTACATATATGATATAGTGCTCTGCTGGTGAGGGTATAATGCGGTATGTGGTTTGATTAGAGCCCAGCTTAGTACGTACATGATATAGTGCACTGCTGGTGAGGGTATAATGCGGTATGTAGATTTATTAAAGCCCAGCTTAGTACGTACATGATATAGTGCCCTGCTGGTGAGGGTATAATACGGTAAGTAGTTATATTAAAGACCAGCCTAGTACATACATGATATAGTGCCCTGCTGGTGAGGGTATAATGCAGAATGTAGTTTTATTAAAGCCCAGCTTCGTACGTACATGATATAGTGCCCTGCTGGTGAGGGTATAATGCGGTATGTAGTTTTATTAGAGCCCAGCTTAGTACGTACATGATATAGTGCCCTGCTGGTGAGGGTATAATGTGGTATGTAGTTTCATTAAAGCCCAGCTTATTCCGTACATGATATAGTGTCCTGCTGGTGAGGGTATAATGCGGTATGTAGATTTATTAAAGCCCAGCTTAGTACGTACATGATATAGTGCCCTGTTGGTGAGGTTATAATGCGGTATGTAGATTTATTAAAGGCCAGCTTAGTACGTACATGATATAGTGCCCTGCTGGTGAGGGTATATTGTGGTATGTAGTTTTATTAAAGCCCAGTTAGTACATACATGATATAGTGCCCTGCTGGTGAGGGTATAATACGGTATGTAGTTTTATTAAAGCCCAGCTTAGTACGTACATGATATAGTGCCCTGCTGGTGAAGTTATAATGTGGTATGTAGATTTATTAAAGCCCTGCTTAGTACGTATATGATATAGTGCCCTGCTGGTGAGGGTATAATGCGGTATGTAGTTTTATTAAAGCCCAGCTTAGTACGTACATGATATAGTGCCCTGCTGGTGAGGGTATAATGTGGTATGTAGATTTATTAAAGCCCAGCTTAGTACGTACATGATATAGTGCCCTGCTGGTGAGGGTATAATGCGGTATGTAGTTTTATTAAAGCCCAGCTTAGTACGTACATGATATAGTGCCCTGCTGGTGAAGTTATAATGTGGTATGTAGATTTATTAAAGCCCAGCTTAGTACGTACATGATATAGTGCCCTGCTGGTGAGGGTATAATGCGGTATGAAGTTTTATTAAAGCCCAGCTTAGTATATACATGGTATAGTGCCCTGCTGGTGAGGGTATAATGTGGTATGTAGATTTATTAAAGCCCAGCTTATTACGTACATGATATAGTGCCCTGCTGGTGAGGGTATAATGCGGTATGTGGTTTTATTAGAGCCCAGCTTAGTACGTACATGATATAGTGCTCTTCAAGTGAGGGTATAATGCGTTATGTAGTTTTATTAAAGCCCAGCTTATTACGTACATGATATAGTGCCCTGCTGGTGAGGGTATAATGTGGTATGTAGTTTTATTAAAGCCCACATTAGTACGTACATGATATAGTGCTCTGCAAGTGAGGGTATAATGCGGTATGTAGATTTATTAAAGTCCAGCTTATTCCGTACATGATATAGTGCCCTGCTGGTGAGGGTATAATGTGGTATGTAGTTTTATTAAAGCCCAGCTATTACGTACATGATATAGTGCCCTGCTGGTGAGGGTATAATGTGGTATGTAGTTTTATTAAAGCCCACATTAGTACGTACATGATATAGTGCTCTGCAAGTGAGGGTATAATGCGGTATGTAGATTTATTAAAGTCCAGCTTATTCCGTACATGATATAGTGCCCTGCTGGTGAGGGTATAATGTGGTATGTAGTTTTATTAAAGCCCAGCTATTACGTACATGATATAGTGCCCTGCTGGTGAGGGTATAATGTGGTATGTAGTTTTATTAAAGCCCACATTAGTACGTACATGATATAGTGCCCTGCTGGTGAGGGTATAATGCGGTATGTAGTTTTATTAAAGCCCAGCTTAGTACGTACATGATATAGTGCCCTGCTGGCGAGGTTATAATGAGGTATGTAGTTTTATTAAAGCCCAGCTTAGTACGTACATGATATAGTGCCCTGCTGGTGAGGGTATAATGTGGTATGTAGATTTATTAAAGTCCAGCTTATTCCGTACATGATATAGTGCCCTGCTGGTGAGGGTATAATGTGGTATGTAGTTTTATTAAAGCCCAGCTATTACGTACATGATATAGTGCCCTGCTGGTGAGGGTATAATGCGGTATGTAGTTTTATTAAATCTCAGCTTAGTATGTACATGATATAGTGCCCTGCTGGTGAGGGTATAATGTGATATGTAGTTATATTAAAGCCCAGCTTAGTACGTACATGATATAGTGCCCTGCTGGTGAGGGTATAATGAGGTATGTAGTTTTATTAAAGCCCAGCTTAGTACGTACATGATATAGTGCCCTGCTGGCGAGGTTATAATGAGGTATGTAGTTTTATTAAAGCCCAGCTTAGTACGTACATGATATAGTGCCCTGCTGGTGAGGGTATAATGCGGTATGTGGTTTTATTAGAGCCCAGCTTAGTACGTACATGATATAGTGCCCTGCTGGTGAGGGTATAATGCGGTATGTGGTTTTATTAAAGCCCAGCTTAGTACGTACATGATATAGTGCCCTGCTGGTGAGGGTATAATGAGGTATGTAGTTTTATTAAAGCCCAGTTTAGTACGTACATGATATAGTGCCCTGTTGGTGAAGGTATAATATGGTATGTAGTTTTATTAAAGCCCACATTAGTACATACATGATATAGTGCCCTGCTGGTGTGGGTATAATGAGGTATGTAGTTTTATTAAAGCCCAGCTTAGTACGTACATGATATAGTGCCCTGCAAGTGAGGGTATAATGCGGTATGTGGTTTTATTAAAGCCCAGCTTAGTACGTACATGATATAGTGCCCTGCTGGTGAGGGTATAATGAGGTATGTAGTTTTATTAAAGCCCAGTTTAGTACGTACATGATATAGTGCCCTGTTGGTGAAGGTATAATACGGTATGTAGTTTTATTAAAGCCCACATTAGTACATACATGATATAGTGCCCTGCTGGTGTGGGTATAATGAGGTATGTAGTTTTATTAAAGCCCACCTTAGTACTTACATGATATAGTGCCCTGCTGGTGTGGGTATAATGAGGTATGTAGTTTTATTAAAGCCCACCTTAGTACGTACATGATATAGTGCCCTGCTGGTGAGGGTATAATGCGGTATGTAGTTTTATAAAAGCCTAGCTTAGTACGTATATGATATAGTGCTCTGCTGGTGAGGGTATAATGCGGTATGTGGTTTGATTAGAGCCCATCTTAGTACGTACATGATATAGTGCCCTGCTGGTGAGGGTATAATGCGGTATGTAGATTTATTAAAACCCAGCTTAGTACGTACATGATATAGTGCCCTGCTGGTGAGGGTATAATACGGTAAGTAGTTATATTAAAGCCCAGCTTAGTACGTACATGATATAGTGCCCTGCTGGTGACGGTATAATGCAGTATGCAGTTTTATTAAAGCCCAGCTTAGTACGTACATGATATAGTGCCCTGCTGGTGAGGGTATAATGTGGTATGTAGATTTGTTAAAGCGCAGCTTAGTACGTACATTATATAGTGCCCTGCTGGTGACGGTATAATACAGTACGTAGTTTTATTAAAGCCCAGCTTAGTACGTACATGATATAGTGCCCTGTTGGTGAGGGTATAATGCGGTATGTAGTTTTATTAAAGCCCAGCTTAGTACGTACATGATATAGTGCCCTGTTGGTGAGGGTATAATGCGGTATGTAGTTTTATTACAGCCCAGCCTAGTATGTACATGATATAGTGCCCTGCTGGTGAGGGTATAATGTGGTATGTAGATTTATTAAAGCCCAGCTTAGTACGTACATGATATAGTGCCCTGCTGGTGAGGGTATAATACGGTAAGTAGTTATATTAAAGCCCAGCCTAGTACATACATGATATAGGGCCTTGCTGGTGAGGGTATAATGCGGAATGTAGCTATATTAAAGCCCAGCCTAGTACATACATGATATAGTGCCCTGCTGGTGAAGGTGTAATGTGGTATGTAGTTTTATTAGAGCCCAGCTTAGTACGTACATGATATAGTGTCCTGCTGGTGAGGGTATAATGTGGTATGTAGATTTATTAAAGCCAAGCTTAGTATGTACATGATATAGTGCCCTGCTGGTGTGGGTATAATGCGGTATGTAGTTTTATTAAAGCCCAGCTTAGTACGTACATGATATAGTGCCCTGCTGGTGAGGGTATAATGCGGTATGTAGTTTTATTAAAGCCCACCTTAGTTTGTACATGATATAGTGCCCTGTTGGTGAGGGTATAATGCAGTATGTAGTTTTAATAAAGCCCAACTTAGTACGTACATGATATAGTGCCCTGCTGGTGAGGGTATAATGCGGTATGTAATTTTATTAGAGCCCAGCTTAGTACGTACATGATATAGTGCCCTGCTGGTGACGGTATAATACAGTACGTAGTTTTATTAAAGCCCAGCTTAGTACGTACATGATATAGTGCCCTGTTGGTGAGGGTATAATGCGGTATGTAGTTTTATTAAAGCCCAGCTTAGTACGTACATGATATAGTGCCCTGTTGGTGAGGGTATAATGCGGTATGTAGTTTTATTACAGCCCAGCCTAGTATGTACATGATATAGTGCCCTGCTGGTGAGGGTATAATGCGGTATGTAGATTTATTAAAGCCCAGCTTAGTACGTACATGATATAGTGCCCTGCTGGTGAGGTTACAATGCGGTATGTAGTTTTTTTAAAGTTCAGCTTGTACTTACATGATATAGTGCCCTGCTGGTGAGGGTATAATGCGGTATGTAGATTTATTAAAGCCCAGCTTAGTACGTACATGATATAGTGCCATGCTGGTGAGGGTATAATGCGGTATGAAGTTTTATTAAAGCCCAGTTTAGTATGCACATTAAATAGTGCCCTGCTGGTGAGGGTATAATACAGTATGTAGTTTTATTAGAGCCCAGCCTAGTACGTACATGATATAGTGCTGTGATGGTATAATGCAGTATGTAGTTTTATTAAAGCCCAGCTTAGTATGTACATGATATAGTGCCCTGCTGGTGAGGGTATAATGCGGTATGTAGTTTTATTAAATCCCAGCTTAGTACGTACATGATATAGTGCCCTGCTGGTGAGGGTATAATGCTGTATGTAGTTTTATTAAAGCCCTGCTTAGTACGTACATGATATAGTGCCCTGCTGGTGAGGGTATAATGCGGTATGTAGATTTATTAAAGCCCAGCTTAGTATGTACATGATATAGTGCCCTGCTGGTGAGGGTATAATGCGGTATGTAGTTTTATTAAATCCCAGCTTAGTACGTACATGATATAGTGCCCTGCTGGTGAGGGTATAATGCTGTATGTAGTTTTATTAAAGCCCAGCTTAGTACGTACATGATATAGTGCCCTGCTGTTGAGGGTATAATGCGGTATGTAGTTTTATTAAAGCCCAGCTTAGTACATACATGATATAGTGCCCTGCTGGTGAGGGTATAATGTGTTATGTAGTTTTATTAAAGCCCAGCTTAGTATGTGCATGATATAGTGCCCTGCTGGTGAGGGTATAATGCAGTATGTAGTTTTATTAAAGCCCAGCTTAGTATGTACTCAACATAGTGCCCTGCTGGCGAGAGTATAATGTGGTATGTGTTTTTATTAAAGCCCAGCTTAGTATGTACATGATATAGTGCCCTGCTGATGAGGTTATAATGCAGCATGCAGCTTTATTAAAGCCCAGCATAGTATGTACATGATTTAGTGCCCCGCTGGTGAGAGTGAGGCTTGACATAAGTTTTCTGCTGCAATTAAAGTACAATTGTCATTATTTGTGTTTTTATGTGTGTAAGATCACCTGTTGCTACACATGTAAGATCATCCGTTGCTACACGGATCAGTTGTTGCTACATGCGTAAGATCACCTGTTGCTACATGTGTAAGATCACTTTAGAAGTATGGGCAGTTAAATGGAATATGCGAAGAGTACTCTGTCATTGAGTATGTTTGGTGTAATAAACAAAAACCCCAATTTAGAGATAGGAAAGGAGCTGCAATTATCATGATTGATGCATAGAAGGCCTTTTATTTACCCCCTTTAAGAAAATGTGGTTTTATAGGGTGCTTTAAGGAATTTGTTCAAATGATATATAGCAAGCCAACCTTGATACTCTCAATTAATGGACAATGTTCCCCCCAAGATCAATATTTCCAAAGGTACTAGACGGGTTGTCCACTATCTCCCCTACTCTTCAATCTTGCAATTGAGCTGCTGGCGATACTACTAAGAAAAGATTTAGAAGGCATATTCTTAGGAGGCAGGAAAATTGTACTATCATTTTATGCAGACAATTTGTTTTTCTGTCAGGGTGCCAGGAATCAGACTGAGACAAGAAGTGCAAAAATAATCACACCTTTATTAATAACAAAAATAATAAAAAGTCTACAAGTCAAATAACAAGCCAGAAGTCAAAGCCAGAGCTGGTAGTCAGACGAGCCGAGTCAGGAGCCAAAGTGAGTAGTCAGACAAGCCAGAATCAGGAACAAGGAGAACAGCAAACTAAGGAACAAGCCAGGGATCAGGAACCAGAAGAGACATCAGACTAGCTAGGTAATACACAGGAACTCACAAACGGGTCTGAGACAATGCTAGGGAAAAGCATACTGAACAGAGGCCCTTTAAATAATTAGCGATGACATCACAATTCTGAGACTGCATCCTTTCTCACATGGTTGATGTACAACAGTCTGGCCATAAGAGGGCATGCAGGAAATGAGCAGCATCACACACTAAACCAGATTCAGGAAGAAAGGTGAGTAAAATGGCTGCCAGCAGCACATAGCAAACAAAGCAGGGAAAAAAAAAAACCCTGACAGTACCATCCCCTCAACGACCCCTCCCCCGTTTGAGGACAAAAGGCTTAATGGGGAAATGGGCATGGAAGGCACAGAGGACGGCAGAAGCATGAACATCAGAGGAGGGAACCCATAAGCGCTCCTCCGGACCATAACCCCTTCAGTGAACCAAATACTGTACTCGACTCCTGGACATACGAGAGTCAATAATGCTGCTGACCTCATATTCTTCATGGTTGTCAACAAAGATAGGATGGGGACGAGGCAACACAGTGGTAAACGGATTAAAAGCCAATGGTTTTAAGAGGGTGAAATTAAAAACATTGGAGATGCGCATTGGAGAAGGACGGTGTCATGCCGCGCCACTCTAGCCGTTGCTAGGGGCGCGTTATCTCCTTCCTGCTCAAAGCCAGGGGCAGTGTCGGCTCAGGATGCGTCAGATGCTGACGTCATCTCCGCACGCTCCTGATGCTGCTGGGAACTCACTGGCGCAAATCATGAGCCTATTTAATCTCTGCACTAATGATCTGTCACTGCCCAAGTATAGGTGTTTCTCTGTGTGCTCCTGGGTGTGACAGATAATTCTATACCTAAATACCATTGTTGCTGAACCTGCCTGTTTACTGACTACTCTACCTGCCTTAACCCTTAAACTGCTGGACTGATCTTTGTTGCTGAACTTGCCTGTTGCTGACTACTCTGCCTGTTTAACTCCTGAATTGCTGGATTGATTTACTGCTGCTGAACTCTGCCTGTCTGACTACTCTGCCTGTTTAACCCCTAAATTGCTGGAGTGATATACTGTTGCAGATCACTGCCTGTCTGACTTCTCTGCTCATTAACTCCTGTTGTTCTGGATTGCCTCTGTTGCCAAACCATGCCTGCCTGATCATTCTAGTGGTGTGCCCTTGGACTGCTTTACTGTTGCCGAACCCTGCCTGCCGGACCATTCTAGTGGTGTGTCCTTGGACAGCTCTGCCGTTGCCGCTGGGGACCGTCCTGCTTGTGGTGAGTGTCGCTCTCCTCACCTTACTAACTTTCTCTGCTCTGGGATATTCCCTATCATTCCGGCTCAATGTCGGGATAACAAGACTACTGGCCGAGTTCGGTCTGATAGAGGAGTATCCCATGAGCATTACATTATACTTGGGTCATGCAGCCAGATGAGGTGGCACAAGCTGTTTATCTTCAGGGACAGATATTGGGAACCCATACCACACAGTTGCAGAATATGGATTCCAAGCTAGAAGCTATTACCGCTCAGTTCTCCTTACTAGTTGCAGCGAGGACTGCCACTCCTGTTGCTACACCACCAGCCCCTACTCTCAGTACTGTGACTTCTTCCTCTGCTTCTGGAAGTATATCCCGGATACCCTTGACTGACAAGTATGAAGGTACTGCTGATTTCAGGGGCTTTTTAAACCAATGCAGGCTGCACTTCCGCAATGACCCTCACACATTTCAGTCTCATTCGTCAAGGGTGACCTTTATCATTTATTTGGTAATTGGCATGATGCTGATGAGTTCATATCTGCTTTGTCTTCTGTGTTTGGGACTTCTGGCCGTACCTCTGCTGCAGAATATTCTCTCCTGGATCTCCGCCAGGGTAATAAAACTGTGGCACAATTTGCCGTCAAGTTCCGCACCTTGGCACTTGAAACCACCTGGAATGGCAGTGCTCTCAAGGCAGCCTTTAGGAGGGGTCTCCATGAATGCATCAAAGATGAACTCACTTATCATGATATGCCTTCTTCTTTGGATGACTAATTAGCGCTTTGTATCAATCTGGACTCTCGCTTTCAGGAAAGGCAAGCTGGGAGAGATAGAACAAGGAGGGTCCTTCCCTCCTGTCCTCCTATTTGCCCAGTTTCGGCAGCATCCGCTACCCCTTCAGCAGCTCCAGTTACCTCGGTAGAGGAACCCATGGATCTCTCCTCCTTCAAACCCTCAGAGTCTGAAAGGCAGAGAAGAAGGAGACTGAGACTATGTTTTTATTGAGGATCTAAAACCCACCAACTAAAGGACTGTAATGCTCGGCCGTGAAAAGTCAATGCTTAGAGGATAACACTGGGGTACCTCTAAGCATGGTCTCAACTAAATCCCCTCACTCTTCTCGGAACCTGGTACCTATTACCCTTACCTTCTTTCAGAATACAGTCCACACTCAAGCCTTCATTGATTCAGAGGCAGCTGGAATCTTCCTGGATCACCGTTTCATGATTCAAGCTGGTTTGCCTCTTCTACAGAAAATACATTGTCTTAAAATAACTACCCTGGATGGCACCCCCCTAGGTTCTTGCGTCAGCACCCCTGACCCTGACTGTGGGAGTTCTCCACACTGAACAGCTGCAGTTTTAGGTTATTTATTCCCCAGCACACCCTGTCATCCTTGGTCTTCCTTGGCTTCAGGTACACAATCCACAGTTCGACTGGACTGAGGGACAACTGGCCTCCTGGGGCACCTCCTGTTTCCACTCCTGCCTTGCTAAAGTCATTCCTCTGCCCCGTATTCCCATAGCCACTATACAGACTCCTCCAAACCTTCCCTCAGTATATGTGGACTTCACTGATGTGTTTTAGAAAAAAGCAGCCGACGTGCTGCCACCCCACCTTTACGACTGCAAGATTGACCTATTTCCTGGAGCCCCACTTCCCAAAGGGAGGACTTATCCACTCTCCAAGGCTGAAACCAAATCCATGGAGGAGTACATACAAGAGAACCTAGCTAAAGGTTTCATTCATCCTTCCTCCTCTCCTGCTGGGGCCGGCTTCTTTCTTTCATGTAATTGGCAAGAGTCCATGAGCTAGTGACGTATGGGATATACAATCCTACCAGCAGGGAAAAAGTTTCCCAAACCTCAAAATGCCTATAAATACACCCCTCACCACACCCACAATTCAGTTTTACAAACTTTGCCTCCTATGGAGGTGGTGAAGCAAGTTTGTGCTAAGATTTCTATGTTGACATGTGCTTCTCAGCATTTTGAAGCCCGATTCCTCTCAGAGTACAGCAAATGTCAGAGGGATGGGAAGGGAGTATCACCTATTGAATGCAATGATTTCCCTAATGGGGGTCTATTTGATAGGTTCTCTGTTATCGGTCGAAGAGATTAATCTCCTACCTCCCTTTTCAGATCAACGATATACTCTCATATACCATTACCTCTACTGATAATTGTTTCAGTACTGGTTTGGCTATTGGCTATATGTGGATGGGTGTCTTTTTGCTAAGTATGTTTTTTATTACTTAAGACACCCCAGCTATGGTCTGGCACTATGCATTTATATAAAGTTCTAAATATATATATTGTACTTATATTTGCCATGAGTAAGGTTCATGTATTTCCTTGTGCAGACTGTCAGTTTCATATTTGGGAAATAAAACACATTAAGAAATATTTTTTTCTTACCTGGGGTTTAGTCTTTTTTCAAATTGACTACTTTTTACTCTTTCAAATCACAGGCAGCATTAGGCCCACGGTGCGCCAAATGCTAGACTTTATTGCGTCATTCTTGGCGCGATAATTATTTTGGCACGAAAAGTATGTCCGTTGACGCAAGTCTGTCACTTCTGGCGTTGTAGTTGACACGGAAGTCTTACACACGGTTGTGTCGTTAGTGACGCAAGTGTGTCATTTCCTGATATTGTTGGCGCCAAAAAAATTTCTCTTATGTTGTGCATCATACTTGGCGCCAAATTTTTCATTAGTTTTATACCCCATTGCTGTTTGCCTCTTGCCTTTCTCTATGTCAGAGAGCTATGCTGTTTGCATTTTTTCCCATTCCTGAAACTGTCATATAAGGAAATTGATAATTTTGCTTTATATGTTGTTTTTTATTTTACATTTTGCAAGATGTCTCGATCTGATCCTGCATCAGAAGTATCTTTTGGAACGTTGCTGCCTGACATCGGTTCTACCAAAGCTAAGTGCATTTGTTGTAAGATTGTGGAAATTATATCTCTGTCATTTGTAATAGTTGTCATGATAAACTTTTACATGCAGAGAATGTATCCATCGGTAATAGTACAATGCCAGTTGCAGTTCCTTCAACTTCTAATGTTCATGATATAGCTATGAATTTTAAAGAATGTGTTACTGATTCTATTCAGAAGGCTTTGTCTGCATTTCCGCCTTCTAATAAACGTAAAAGGTCTTTTAAAACTTCTCATAAAGTTGATGAAATTTCAAATGACCAAAAACATAATGATTTATCCTCCTCTGATGAGGATCTATCTGATTCAGAAGATCCCTCCTCAGATATTGACAGATATTGACCCTGACAAATATAAGTATATTCGTTCTTTGTTAAAAGAAGTGACATTAAGACTAGTAAGCGTTTAAATGCTGTTTTTAAACCTCCTGTGGTTACTCCAGAGGTTTTTCTTGTTCCGGATGCTATTTCTGATATGGTTTCTAAGGAATGGAATAAGCCAGGTACTCCTTTTATTCCTTCTTCAAGGTTTAAAAAAATTGTATCCTTTACCAGCAATTTCTATAGAGTTTTGGGAAAAGATCCCCAAAGTTGATGGGGCTATTTCTACTCTTGCTCAACGTACCACTATTCCTATGGAAGACAGTACTTCTTTTAAAGATACTTTAGATAGGAAACTTGAATCCTATCTAAGGAAAGCTTATTTATAGTCAGGTCATCTTCTCAGGCAAGCAATTTCTTTGGCTGATGTTGCGGCTGCATCAACTTTTTGGTTCGAGAATTTAGCGCAACAAGAATTGGATTCTGACATATCTAGCATTGTTCGTTTACTGCAACATGCTAATCCTTTTATTTGTAATGCCATTTTTGATATTATCAAAATTGATGTTAGATCCATGTCTTTAGCTATTTTAGCTAGAAGAGCTTTGTGGCTTAAATCTTGGAATGCTGATATGACATCTAAGTCTAGATTATTATCTCTTTCTTTCCAAGGTAATAATTCTATTATTTCAACTGTTACTGGAGGAAAGGGTTTTTTTCTGCATCAGGATAAAAAACCTAAGGGTAAATCTAAGGCTTCTAACCGTTTTCGTTCCTTTCGTCAAAATAAGGAACAAAAACCAAATCCTTCCCCCAAAGAATCTGTTTCCAATTAGAAGCCTTCCTCAAGTTGTAATAAATCCAAGCCTTTTAAAAAAACAAAGTCAGCCTCTAAGTCCGCATGAAGGTGCGGCCCTCATTCCAGCTCAGCTGGTAGGGGGCAGATTAAGGTTTTTCAAGGATTTTTGGATAAATTCTGTCCAAAATCAATGGATTCAGAGCATTGTCTCTCAAGGGTATCAAATAGGATTCAGAGTAAGACCTCCCGTGAGAAGATTTTTTTCTCTCACGTATCCCAGCAAATCCGTAAAAGCTCAGGCTTTCCTGAAGTGTGTTTCAGACCTGGAGTCTTCAGGGGTAATCATGCCGGTTCCTTTTCAGGAACAAGGTCTGGGGTTTTATTCAAATCTATTCATTGTCCCAATCCAGTTCTGGATCTGAACATTTTGAATTGTTATGTAAGAGTACCAACTTTCAAGCTGGTGACTATAAGGACTATTCTGCCTTTTGTTTAGCAAGGACATTATATGTCTACAATAGACTTGCAGGATGCATACCTTCATATTCCGATTAATGCAGAACATTATCAGTTCCTGAGATTCTCAGCATTACCAATTTGTTGCTTTTCCATTTGGCCTAACAGCTCCAACAGGCCCATTTATCAAGCTCCGTATGGAGCTTGAAGGGCCGTGTTTCTGGCGAGTCTTCAGACTCGCCAGAAACACAACTTATGAAGCAGCGGTCAAAAGACCGCTGCTCCATAACCCTGTCCGCCTGCTCTGAACAGGCGGACAGGAATCGCCAGACATCAACCCGATCGAATACGATCGGGTTGATTGACAGCTCCCTGCTGGCGGCCGATTGGCCGCGAGTCAGCAGGGGGCGGCGTTGCACCAGCAGCTCTTGTGAGCTGCTGGTGCAATGTTAAATGCGGAGAGCGTATTGCTCTCCGCATTTAGCGAGGTCTTGCGGACCTGATCCGCAGTGTCGGATCAGGTCCGCAAGACCTTTGATAAATGGGCCTGTATGAATCTTTTCAAAGGTTCTAGATGCCCTACTCTCTGTAATCAGAGAGCAGGGTATTGCAGTGTTTCCTTATTTGGATGATATATTGGTACTAGCTCAGTCTTTACGTTCTGCAGAATCTCACACAAATCAACTAGTGTTGTTTCTTCAAAAACATGGTTGGAGGATCAATTTACCAAAAAGTTTCTTGATTCCTCAGACAATGGTCACCTTTTTAGGTTTCCAGATAGGTTCAGTGTCCATGACTCTGTCTCTAACAGACTAGAGACGTTTGAAATTGGTTGCAGCCTGTCGGCACCTTCAGTCTCAGTCATTCCCTTCAGTAGCTATGTGCATGGAAATTTTAGGTCAGCATTGGACGCGATCCCCTTTCCTCGTTTTCACATGAGACCTCTTCAGCTTTTTATGCTGAATCAATGGTGCAGGGATTATACAAAGCTATCACAGTTAATATCCTTAAATCCCAATGTTTGACACTCTCTGATGTGGTGGTTAAATCACCAGCGTTTAGTTCAAGGGGCTTCCTTTGTTCGGCCAACCTGGACTGTGATCACTACAGACGCAAGTCTTTCAGGTTGGGGAGCTGTTTGGGGATCTCTGACAGCACAAGGGGTTTGGAAATTTCAAGAGGCGAGATTACCAATCAATATTTTAGAACTCAGTTTTGGCCTCTGTTGAAGAGAGAACTGTTCATTTGCTTTCAGACAGACAATATCACAACTGTGGCATATGTCAATCATCAGGGTGGGACTCACAGTCCCCAAGCAATGAAAGAAGTATCTTGGATACTTGCTTGGGCGGAATCCAGCTCCTGTCTAATCTCTGCGGTGCATATCCCAGGTGTAGACAATTGGGAGGCGGATTATCTCAGCCGTCAGACTTTACATCCAGGGGAATGGTCTCTCCATCCAGATGTGTTTTTTCAGATTGTTCAGATTTGGGGTCTTCCAGAGATAGATCTCATGGCCTCTCATTTAAACAAGAAACTTCCCAGATACCTGTCCAGGTCCAGGGATGGTCAGGCGGAAGCAGTGGATGCGCTGACACTTTCTTGGTGTTATCATCCTGCATACATTTTCCCGCCTCTAGTTCTTCTTCCAAGAGTGATATCCAAAATCATCATGGAACATTTGTTTGTGTTGCTGGTGGATCCAGCATGGCCATACAGGATTTGGTATGTGGATCTTGTTCGGATGTCCAGTTGCCAACCTTGGCCACTTCCGTTAAGGCCAGACCTTCTGTCTTCTTGGAAAGTGTTGTTCCTTTTGGCCATCTCTTCTGCTAGAAGAGTTTCTGAGCTATCTGCTCTTTCTTGTGAGTCTCCTTTTCTGATTTTTCATCAGGATAAGGTGGTTTTGCGGACTTCATTTACATTTTTGCCTAAAGTTGTGAATTCTAACAACATTAGTAGAGAAATTGTTGTCCCTTCCTTGTGTCCTAATACTAAGAATTCTTTGGAAAGATCGTTACATTCTTTGGATGTGGTAAGAGCTTTGAAATATTATGTTGAAGCTACTAAAAATTTCAGGAAGACTTCTAGTCTATTTGTTATATTTTCTGGTCCTAGGAAAGGTCAGAAGACCTCTGCTATTTCCTTGGCTTCTTGGTTAAAGCTTTTGATTCATCAAGCTTATTTGGTGTCGGGTCAGGCCCCGCCTCAGAGAATTACAGCTCATTCTACTAGATCAGTCTCCACTTCGTGGGCTTTTAAGAATGAAGCTTCAGTTAATCAGATTTGCAAAGCAGCAACTTGGTCTTCTTTGCATACATTTATTAATTTCTACCATTTTGATGTATTTGCTTCTTCAGAAGCAGTTTTTGGTAGACAAGTTCTACAGGCAGCTGTTTAAGTTTGATTCTTATGCTGATGTTTTAAGTTTTTCTTTTCATTATGAGAATAACTTATATTTTGGGTTGTGGATTATTTTTTCAGCGAGAAATGGCTGTTGTTTATTTTTATCCCTCCTCTAGTGACTCTTGAGTGGAGTTCAACATCTTGGGTACTTATATCCCATACGTCACTAGCTCATGGACTCTTGCCAATTACATGAAAGAAAACATAATTTATGTAAGAATTTACCTGATAAATTAATTTCTTTCATATTGGCAAGAGTCCATGAGGCCCACTCTTTTTATGGTGGTTATGAATTTTTTGTATAAAACACAATTATTTCCAAACTCCTTTGTTGATGCTTTTTACTCCTTTCTTTATCACCCCACTACTTGGCTATTCGTTAAACTGAATTGTGAGTGTAGTGAGGGGTGTATTTATAGGCATTTTGAGATTTGGGAAACTTTGCCCCTCCTGGTAGGATTGTATATCCCATACGTCACTTGCTCATGGACTCTTGCCAATATGAAAGAAATTAATTTATCAGGTAAATTCTTACATAAATTATTTTTTTTTGTCAGTAAGAAGGATTTTGGGCTCAGACCCTGCATTGACTACAGGGCCTTGAACAACATAACCATCAAGAATCGCTATCCCATACCATTGATCACCAAACTGTATGACTCGCTCCAGGATGCCCGCTTTATCATGAAACTGGACTTACGCGGGTCATATAATCTGATTCGCTTCTCTAGAGGCCACAAATGGAAGACCGCCTTTAACACAAGATCTGGGCATTACAAATAGCTTGTAATGCCCTTTGGGCTGTGTAACGCCCCTGCAGTCTTCCAGGCAGTTGTCAATGATGTCTTCCGTGATCTCCTCAACCGCACTGTCATCGTTTATCTGGATGATACCCTTGTTTTCTCTCCCACTTTAGAGGAGCATCATAGGCACGTGAGACAGGTGCTTCTTCACCTCAGGGATAATTCCTTGGTAGCCAAGCTAGAAAAGTGCGAGTTTGATCAAGTGCAAATCCAATTCCTTGGTTATGTCATCTCGAAGGAGGGTTTTGCCATGGCTCCTGCTAAAATCACTGCAGTACTAGAATGGCCTCAATCTGCCTCTTTAAAGGAATTGCAGAGGTTTTTGGGTTTCTCCAATTATTACCACAAGTTTATAAAGAACTTTTCTCAAACAGTAGCTCCTCTCACTGAATTGACAAAACGGAACAAGGACTGTAAACATTGGCTTCCTGATGCCGTAAGTGCCTTCTCTCGCCTGAAAAAGGTTTCTGTTCAGCTCCTGTGCTCCACCATCCTGATCCTGATCTACAGTTTACTTTAGAGGTTGATGCCTCCGAGAAAGGGGCTGGAGCAGTTCTCACCCAAAGGGACCCTTTGACTTCCAAGTCACACCCTGTAGCCTTTTTCTCTAAACCCTTTACTCCTGCTGAGAGGAACTATGATGTGGGTAATCGTGAACTCCTAGCCATTAAGATGACCTTAACTGAATGGTGTCATTGGTTAGAGGGCACCGCCAATCCTATTCAGATTCTCACCGACCATAAGAATCTGACTTACCTAGAGACTGCTCACGACTCAATCCTTGACACGCTAGGTGGGTCTTGTTCTTTTCTTGTTTTAACTTTGTGGTTTCTTATCTTTCTGGGACCAAGAACAAGAAGGCGGACGCCCTTTCCCGTCATTTCCCTTATGCAAGTTATTCCTCAGAAGCTCCTATTGAACATATCATACCCCCCTCATGTATGGTTGCTTAACTCAATACCACCCTTCTGCGGAGATTGCAACATGCTCAGTCTAGTAAACCTCCTGGAGCCCCCATATCCTTTGATATCCTCTTTGTGCCCCAAAATCTATGTATCCCTGTGTTAGCCTGGGCTCATGATAGCAAACTCTCAGGACATCCCAGTTCGACTGGGATTTTCAAGCATCTTTTCCAACATGTTTGGTGACCTACTATGAAGTCTTATGCACAGGATTGTATCAAAGCCTGCACAACTTGTGCTGCCAACAAGACTCCCCGATCTTTGCCTCCTGGCTTGCTCCAACCATTGTCCATTCCCAAACAATCATGGACACATATAACAATGGACTTCATTGTGGATCTTTCTTCCTTCTGACCACCATACAGTTATCTAGGTTGTGGTAGACCGCTTTTCCAGACTGGCTCACTTCGTACCACTAACCAAACTACCTTCTGCTCAAGAATTATTGTCCCTTTTTCTCTTGCATGTGGTACAACTTCATGGCATTCTTGTAAACATTGTTTTCGACAGAGGTTCACAGTTTATCTCTACCTTTTTGAGGGCCTTTTGTTAATCAATTGGAACCACGGTTTCCTTGTCTTCTGGCTACCATCCACAGGACCAATGGACTAACTGAGAGAGCAAACCAGGATCTTGAAGCCTACCTTAGAGCCTTTGTCAATGCTAGCCATACCAACTGGTCTGAGTTGCTACCCCTAGCTGAGCTGGCAAGAAACACTCATTGGCACTCTTCTCTTAAATGTTCTCTATTTCAAGCCACAGCAGGATATCAACCTCGTGTGTTCCCTCTTTTAACTCAGTCCACTGTGGTCCCTGCCGCAGACTGACACGTCACTGGATTTACCACTCATTGGCAACATATTCGCTCTCTGCTACATTCAGCTGTCTCTAGATATAAGAAGTTTGCTAATCATCATAGGACTTCTGTATGTGCCATTCCAGTGGGTGAACGTGTTTGGATATCTACTCGACACATGCGTCTACGTCAACCCTGTCACAAATTGGGGCTCAGATTTATCGGCCCTTACAAGGTCCTGAAAAGACTGTCATCTGTTGCCTACAAAGTGGCCTTGCCAAAAACCCTACGCATACATCCAGTCTTCCACATCTCACTGCTTAAAACTTACATCAAGAATAGATATACCCGCTCCAAGCTCCTCCACTCCTGGTCCGTGGGGACCCCAAATATGAGAGCTAAGATCCTGGACTCCAGATACAGGCGCAGACAATTGCAAAACCTGGTACATTGGAAGAGTTACTCCCTGGCAGATCGTTCCTGGGTTTCTGCCCGTTATGTGCATGCTCCATCTTTGGTCTCCAAATTCCATGCTGCTTATCCTTTGAGGCCGACTCTGGTTCCTAAAGGTAACCCTTGTGGAGGGGGCTATGTCATGCCATGCCCTGGCATCTCCTTCCTGCTCATTGCCAGGGGCAGTGTCGGATCTGGCGTTTCCTTCCTGCTCGTTGCCAGGGGCAGTGTCGGCTCAGGATGCGGGTGGCGCTGACATCATCACCGCATGCTCCTGATACTGCTGGGAGCTCACTGGTGTGAATGCTGCACCGATTTAAACCATGCATTAACGATCTGTCACTGCCTAAGTATAGGTATTTCTCTGTGTGCTCCTGGGTGTGACAGATCATTCTATACCTAAATACCATTGTTGCTGAACCTGCCTGTTTACTGACTACTCTACCTGCCTTAATCCTTAAACTGCTGGACTGATATTTGCTGCTGAACCTGCCTGTTGCTGATTACTCTGCCTGTTTAACCCCTGAATTGCTGGATTGATTTACTGCTGCTGAACTCTGCCTGTCTGACTACTCTGCCTGTTTAACCCCTAAATTGCTGGACTGATATACTGTTGCTGATCCCTGCCTGTCTGACTTCTCTTCTCATTAACTCCTGTTGTTCTGGATTGCCTCTTTGTTGCCAAACCCTGCCTGCCTGACCATTCTAGTGGTGTGCCCTTGGACTGCTTTACTGTTGATGAACCTTGTCTGCCGGACCATTCTAGTGGTGTGCTCTTGGACTGCTTTACTCTTGCTGAACCCTGCATGTCTGATCATTCTAGTGGTGTGTCCTTGGACTGCTCTGACGTTGCCGCTGGGGACCGTCCTGCCTGTGGCAAGTGCCGCTCTCCTCCTCTTACTAACTTTCTCTGCTCTGGGATATTCCCTATAATTCCGGCTCGATGCCAGGATAACAAGACTACTGGCCGAGTTCGGTCTGATAGAGGAGTATACCACGAGTATTACAGAAGGTCAAGAGCGTAGGCCACAGGATTGACCCATCGAAGTATCCGAAAAAGGCTGCAGCCCCATTGGATTGAGGGTGATATGCAGAGGAGAAGGAAAGCTGGATCCCCATTTGAGCACAAAAGGAACGCCAAAATCTGGAGACAAACTGGCTACCCCGGTCCGACACTATCTCCTTGGGTAACCCATGTAAACGGAAGACCTCCTGAGAAGTAGGCCACTTCTTAAAGGGAATGCAATGTGACATTTTAAAAAAACGGTCAACTACCATTAGGATAACAGTAGTGCCATTGGAAACAGGGAGCTCGACAATGAAGTCCATGGAAATATGTATCCAAGGACGCTCACCATTAGCAATAGGTTGAAGACCCACAGGTAGACGTTAATTAATCTTATTCTGTGCACAGACTGAGCAGGAGGCAACATATGCAGCAACATCAGAACGAAGACCTGGCCACCAGAATTGTTGAGTGACAGACCAAATCATTTGGTTCCTGCCCAGTTGACCTGCAGCTTTAGGATAGTGGTAATTGTGCAATAGTTTAGTTTGAAGATTCTCAGATACAAAGCACTAGGTTTCTCAGGAGGTGCATTGGTTTGTGCAGCCAGGATCTCCTCCCCTAAGTGAGAAGTCAAATTAGTACGTATGGAGGCCAAAATATGGTCAGGAGGTATAGCTGGAATAGGACTCCTACTTGGACAGTGGTCAAAATTGATGAGAGAGGGCATCAGTCCTAACATTCTTACTACCAGGCAGGTAGGAGACCACATAATTAAACCAAGACAGAAATAGCGCCCATCTGGCCTGTTGGGGCAACAAACATTTTGCTTTGGATAGATAAGTCAAATTATTGTAGTCAGTAAGAATGAGCACTGGTACGCTAGTACCCTCGAGAAGGTGCCTCCATTCCTTGAGTGCGAAAGTTATGGCCAGTAATTCCCTGTCGCCAATTTCATAATTGCACTCCGCCAGAGACAATTTCTTAGAGAAGAAACCGCACAGATGCAAGGAACTGTCAGTCGTAGGACATTGAGACTAGAGGGCACCTACTCCAGTCTCAGACGCATCGACCTCAAGAACAAAAGGCAGGACAGGGTTAGGATGAGCCAGAACTGGAGCGGCAGCAAAGGCAGTCTTAAGACTCTCAAAAGCCTTATTGGCAGCAGGTGACCAATGGAGTGGATCATTCTCCTTACAGGTCATGTCAGTGATAGGTTTGACCAAGGAAGAAAAGTTTTTAATAAACTTTCTATTGTAATTGGCAAAGACCAAAACAAGTTGAATAGAGCGAAGACCAACTGTGCAAGGCCACTTTAGGACTGAAGACAACTTGTCAGAATCCATGGAGAACCCTGCAATGGAGATTACATAACCTAGAAAGGTTACTTGAGTCTGAGTTCTCACATAGTCTCTGAAGTACCCGTGTAACATTAGAACGATGAGCCTCAAGAGTGGGTGAGTGTATGAGGATATTATTTAAGTACACCACAACACACTGTTGCAACATGTCTCGTAGAACATAATTAATACTCATAATGCCCGCTCCTGGTGTTAAATGCTGTTTTCCATTTGTGGCCCTCCTTAATCCTAACGAGATTGTATGCTCCTCTCAAATCAAGTTTAGAAAAGACTGTAGCTCCCTTGAGGTGGTCAAAAAGTTCTGTAATGAGCGGAATAGGGTAAGCATTCTTAATGGTAAGACAATTAAGACCCCTGTGATCGATGCATGGTCTTAACTCGCCACCCTTTTTCTTCACAAAGAAGAACCCAGCCCCTGCAGGAGAGCAAGATTTGCAGATGATCCCCCGTGACAGAGCATCGGCAAACATACTCCTCCATAGCACAATTCTCTGCAACCAAAAGAGGGTATACCTGTTCCCCAGGAGGAATGGCTCTGAGTTGCAGGTCTATGGCACAATCTTAAGACCATTGTTGAGGCATGCACCTTCTCAAAAACATCTTGGAACTCTTGGTACTCCTCAGGCAATTGAGATACCGAAGAAGTGCGCAGGACTTTGACTGGTTTCTGAAGACAAGTGGAAATACATTGCGGAGACTTCGACAAAATTTCGGACCTACGCCAGTCCAAACTGGGATTGTGCTTTTGGAGCCAGGGATATCCCAGAACAACCGTGACATGTGGAGAGTTAATCACCTGGAAATGGAGGGTTTCAAAATGGAGAGCCCCAACAGCCATGGATAACGTAGTGGTTTCATGAGTAACAAGTGCAAGCTGAAGAGGCCTGCAATCAATTACATCAATAGCAAGTGGAACGGACCGAGGCAATACAGGAATGGAGTACTGTGGTACAAAAGCACTGTCAATGAAATAGCCTGCAGCACCGGGGTCAACAAGAGCCTGGGTGACTATGGAGGAGTCCACCCAGGAAAAGACAACCATGACCAAAGGTTTCTCCTTTAGCCATTCTGGAGACAAGTATAAACCACCCAAGGTCTGCCCCGACAGGACCCTAGGTGCGAGCATTTAACCGGCCGTGTAGGACAAAACTTTAAAAGGTGGTCCTGTAACCCGCAATAGAAACAGACCCCCTCCCTCCTCCTAAAGGCCCTCTCCGCCATGGAGAGACGCGTAAATCCCAACTGCATCGGCACAGCAGTACCTGGTGACTTGGGACCAGGAGACATGGGAGGAGAGGCAGGCATGGGTGGGAACGACAATGTAGGAGACAACGGTACAGGAGGCTTCCGCAAGTGCTCCTTGAAAGAGGGCCTCTCTCTGAGTCTGATGTCAATTAGGATTAAAAAAGCCTCGAGATCCTCTGGTAAATCTCTGGCAGCAACTTCATCTTTAATCACATCAGAAAGTCCATGAAAGAAGGCGGCAACAAGGGCTTCATTGTTCCAACCAACCTCTGCGGCAAGCGTACGGAACTCATCGGCATACTGAGCAACAGATATCATACCTTGCTGAATGTACATGAGTAGTTTAGCAGCAGAGGAGTAGCGAGCCAGAACATCAAATACCCTTTGAAAGGAGGCCACAAATTCAGGTAATTAGAAACCACAGGTGTGCTAGTCTCCCACAAGGGATTAGCCCAGACAAGGGCCGTGTCAGAGAGTAAAGAGATGAGAAATCCCACCTTAGCTCTGTCAGAGGGAAACGCCTGAGGTAAAATCTCAAAGTAAATGCCCACCTGGTTTAAAAACCCTCTGATTAGGATTGCCTCCATAACCCTGGGGTAGAGGGGCAGAACCGGACATGCTCCTGGTAGGACTAGGTGCAGCAGCGGAAAGAGGAGCAGCCATAACTTGTGGGATACTCTGGTCCAAATGGGCAGTGCGAGTCAGCAGGGTTTGCAGGGCTATTGCAAATTGATCCAAGCGGTGATCCTGTTCATCAATCCTGCAAAAGATTGTAGGTAAAGGTGGATTATTATCATCATCAGGATTCATGGCTCTTGCGTAAAGTCAGGGTGCCAGGAATCAGACTGAGACAAGAAGTGCAAAAATAATCACACCTTTATTAATAACAAAAATAATAAAAAGTCCACAAGTCAAATAACAAGCCAGGAGTCAAAACCAGAGCTGGTTGTCGGACACGCTGAGTCAGGAGCCAAAGCGAGTAGTCAGAGGAGCCGGAATCAGGAACAAGGAGAACAGCAAAGTCGGGAACATGCTGGGGATCAGGAACCAAAAGAGACGTCAGACTAGCCAGGTAATACACAGGAACTCACATTATTTAAATAATAAGTGATGACATCACAATTCTGAAACTGCATCCTGTCTCACACGGATGATGTACAACAGTCTGGCCATAAGAGGGCGTGCAGGAAATGAGCAGCATCACATACTCTGAACCAGATTTAGCAAGAAAGGTGAGTACAATGACTGTCGGCAGCACATGGCAAACAAAGCAGGGAAAAAACCCTGATATTTTCATTGAAAACTCCCAAAAGAACATCCCCTTATTAGATATAACCTGAGAACGTACTGTAATGCTGGATAATAAGATTAACCTAGCTAAGTCTGAAATTCTCTGGCTACATCAAAATTCAGGAAGTATTCAGTATACTCCATTTAAAGAGGCAAAAGAGCAGGTTAAATATCTAGGTATTATTCTGGGCAAGGATCCTTCGAATTGGTACAATCTAAACTACAAAAATATATGGTTATCTTTAGCTAGAGATTTACAGAACTTAAAGGCCTTACCTCTAATTATTTTAGTCAAAGTTCATCTAGTTAAGATGATACTTCTCCCAAAAATATTATTTCTCTGTCAAAATCTACCTTTATTTATTAAAGAGAAAGATTTAAAAAAAATTCACTCAGACTGTATATAATTCTTGCGGAAAGAAAATAAATCATGCATAGCAATAAAGAGGCTAATGCAGAAGAGAGAATATGGAGGTCTTAGTTTCCCGAATATTAAATTATACAACCAAGATTTTATGGTTGATTGCATGTGACTGGCTATCAGAGAAAGACATAGTCTCTTCTTATTCACTTTTGGAACAAAATTTGATTCTCTTATTTTCAAAAGGCTTAATCCATCTTAATCTTAAAAATATACCAAAAGATATTGTTAGTGTAAAAACAATATATAATATAATGTGGTGATTTCCTGGATTAAATATAATAAGGATTTAGATATTAATCAGATATCACGTTCTCTTACTATCCTAGGCAATCCTGACTTTCCATCCGGACTAGGTCAGCATATTTTTAAGAAATGGGAGCAAAATGGCCTGATTTTTGTATCTCAACTTGAAGACTCAGAGCTACAGACAATCAAATCATTTACGCCTAGATTTAGAGTTCTGCGTTAGCCGTCAAAAGTAGCGTTATGGGGTCCTAACGCTGCTTTTGGCTGCCCGCTGGTATTTAGAGTCAGGCAGGAAAGGGTCTAATGCTCACTTTCAAGCCATGACTTTTCCATACCGCAGATCCCCTTACGCCAATTGTGTATCCTATCTTTTCTATGGGATCTTCCTAACGCCGGTATTTAGAGTCTTGGCTGAAGTGAGCGGTACACCCTCTACTGACAAGACTCCAGCCGCAGAAAAAAGTCAGTAGTTAAGAGCTTTCCGGGCTAATGCCGGTTTATAAAGCTCTTAACTACTGTGCAACAAAGTACACTAACACCCATAAACTACCTATTAACCCCTAAACCAAGGCCCCCCCACATTGCCGCCACTATTATACATTTTTTAACCCCTAATCTGCCGACCGCACACCGCCGCCACCTACATTATCCCTATGAACCCCTAATCTGCTGCCCCTAACATCGCCGACACCTACATAATATTTATTAACCACTAATCTGCCCCCCCCCAACGTCACCGCTACCTAACTACACTTATTAACCCCTAATCTGCCAACCGGACCTCGCCGCCACTTTAATAAATGTATTAACCCCTAAACCGCCGCACTCCCGCCTCGCAAACCCTACAATAAATAGTATTAACCAATAATCTGCCCTCCCTAACATCGCCGCCACCTTACTTCAAATATTAATCCCTAATCTGCCGACCGGACCTCGCCGCTACTCTAATAAATGTATTAACCCCTAAAGCTAAATCTAACCCTAACCCTAACACCCCCCTAAATTAAATATAATTTTAATCTAACGAAATAAATTAAATCTTATTAACTAAAGTATTCCTATTTAAAACTAAATACTTACCTGTAAAATAAACCCTAATATAGCTACAATATAACGAATAATTATATTGTAGCTATTTTAGGATTTATATTTATTTTACAGGTAACTTTGTAATTATTTTAACCAGGTACAATAGCTATTAAATAGTTAATAACTATTTAAAAGTTACCTAGTTAAAATAATTACAAAATTACCTGTAAAATAAATCCTAACCTAAGTTACAATTAAACCTAACACTACACTATCAATAAATTAATTAAGTAAATTACCTACAATTACATACAATTAAATAAACTAAACTAAATTACAAAAAAAAAGCAAACACTAAATTACAAAAAATAAAAAAAAAGATTACAAGAATATTAGGCTAATTACACCTACTCTAAGCCCCCTAATAAAATAAAAAAGCCCCCCAAAATAATAAAGGTCCCTACCCTATTCTAAATTAAAAAGTAACCAGCTCTTTTACCACCTTGAGTCGTGTTCACCCAGCCGGGCACCGATGGACCAAAAGAAGACATCCGGAGCGGCAGAAGTCTTCATCCTATCCGGCCAGAAGAGGACATCCGGACCGGCAGACATCTTCATTCAAGCGGCATCTTCTATCTTCATCCATCCGGAGCGGAGCCATCTTCTTCCAGCCAACGCGGATCCATCCTCTTTAACCGATACCTAGTCGCCGAATGAAGGTTCCTTTAAATGACGTCATCCAAGATGGCGTCCCTCGAATTCCGATTGGCTGATAGGATTCTATCAGCCAATCGGAATTAAGGTAGGAAAAATCTGATTGGCTGATCCAATCAGCCAATCAGATTGAGCTTGCATTCTATTGGCTGATCGAAACAGCCAAAAGAATGCGAGCTCAATCTGGTTGGATGATTGGATCAGCCAATCGGATTGAACTTGAATCAGATTTTTCCTACCTTAATTCCGATTGGCTGATAGAATCCTATCAGACAATCGGAATTCGAGGGATGCCATCTTGGATGATGTCATTTAAAGGAACCTTCATTCGGCAAATAGGGGTCGGTTGAAGAGGATGGATCCGCGTCGGCTGGAAGAAGATGGCTCCTCTCCGCTCCGGATGGATGAAGATAGAAGATGCCGCTTGGATGAAGATGTCTGCCGTTCCGGATGTCCTCTTCTGGCCGGATAGGATGAAGACTTCTGCCGGTCTGGATGTCCTCTTTTGGTCCATCGGTGCCGGCTGGGTGAACACAACTCAAGGTAGGGAGATCTTCAGGGGGTAGTGTTAGGTTTATTTAAGGGGGGTTTGGGTTAGAGTAGGGGTATGTGGGTGGTGGGTTTTAATGTTGGGGGGGTGTATTTTTTTTTACAGGCAAAAGAGCTGATTACTTAGGGGCATGCCTCGCAAAAAGTCCTTTTAAGGGCTGGTAAAAGAGCTGGTTACTTTTTAATTTAGAATAGGGTTAGGGACCTTTTATTATTTTGGGGGGCTTTTTTTATTTTATTAGGGGGCTTAGAGTAGGTGTAATTAGCCTAATATTCTTGTAATCTTTTTTTATTTTTTGTAATTTAGTGTTTGTTTTTTTTTTGTAATTTTGTTTAGTTTATTTAATTGTATGTAATTGTAGGTAATTGATTTAATTAATTTATTGATAGTTTAGTGTTAGGTTTAATTGTAACTTAGGTTAGGATTTATTTTACAGGTAATTTTGTAATTATTTTAACTAGGTAGCTATTAAATAGTTAATAACTATTTAATAGCTATTGTACCTAGTTAAAATAAATACAAAGTTGCCTGTAAAATAAATATAAATCCTAAAATAGCTACAATATAATTATTCGTTATATGGTAGCTATATTAGGGTTTATTTTAGAGGTAAGTATTTAGTTTTAAATAGGAATACTTTAGTTAATAAGATTTAATTTATTTCATTAGATTAAAATTATATTTAACTTAGGGGGGTGTTAGGGTTAATGTTAGACTTAGCTTTAGGGGTTAATACATTTATTAGAGTAGCGGCGATGTCCGGTCGGCAGATTAGGGGTTAATATTTGAAGTTAGGTGGCGGCGACGTTGGGGGGGGAGATTAGGGGTTAATACTATTTATTATAGGGTTTGCGAGGCGGCAGTGCGGCGGTTTAGGGGTTAATAACTTTATTAGAGTAGCAGCAAGGTCCGGTCGGCAGATTAGGGGTTAATAAGTGTAGGTAAGGTAGCGGCGACGTTGGGGGGGCAAATTAGGGGTTAATAAATATAATATAGGGGTCGGCAATGTTAGGCGCAGCAGATTAGGGGTACATAGGTATAATGTAGGTTGCGGCGTTGTCCGGAGCAGAAGATTAGGGGTTAATAGTATAATGCAGGTGTCAGCGATAGCGGGGGCGGCAGATTAGGGGTTAATAAGTGTAAGGTTAGGGGTGTTTAGACTCAGGGTTAATGTTAGGGTGTTAGGTGCAGACTTAGGAAGTGTTTCCCCATAGGAAACAATGGGGCTGCGTTGGGAGCTTAACGCTGCTTTTTTGCAGGTGTTAGGTTTTTTTTCTGTCCAAACTGCCCCATTGTTTCCTATGGGGCAATCGTGCACGAGCACGTTTTGCCAGCTTACCTCTACCGTAAGCAACGCTGGTATTGAGGGTTGAAGTGGCGGTACATTCGGCTCAACGCACCCTTTTTGAAGCCTAACGCAGCCCTTCAGACAACTCTAAATACCAGTGTTATCTTAAGGGTGCGTTGGGAAAAAAAGCTGTGTTAGCTACGCGGGTATTTACCGACAAAACTCTAAATCTAGCCGATAGTGCCTTAGTTCGGGAATTCTCCTTATTGCCAAAATAATTTTACGCCTATTTGCAGATTAGGCACTTTTCATTATCATTTAAAAGAGAAACATGGGAATAACTGGTCTATAGAAGTAATCGAATCCAGTTTAAAATGATATCAAGCAGGTTTAAGCTCAGTTTCAGTATGGTATATTTTAATGATGCAGAAAATTGGTCAGAATAATTTAGATAAAATAAGTTCCAGCTAGCGTAGAGAGTTTAGAGATTTCTCAATAAGAGATATAGTTCAGAGCTTTAAACAAATCTTATATGAGGATTTTGTATAAGGCATACATGACACCAGCAGATATTGCAAGATAGTCCAAACGAGATAATGTTGGCTTTTCCAGATGCTGCATTCAAGAGGCCCACTTCAGCTGTTTCAAGTTATGTCCCAAAGTACAAAAATTCTGGAATAGTCAACCACTAACATAGTAGATGAGGTTGAAAAAAGACTGAAGTCCTACACGTTGAACCTATAAAAATCTAATTTCTTTCATGTAATTGGCAAGAGTCCATAAGCTAGTGACGTATGGGATATACAATCCTACTAGGAGGGGCAAAGTTTCCCAAACCTCAAAATGCCTATAAATACGCCCCTCACCACACCCACAATTCAGTTTTACAAACTCTGCTTCCCTATGGAGGTGGTGAAGTAAGTTTGTACTTGATTTTCTTCTGTGATAAGCACTTCTCAGCATTTTGAAGCCCGATTCCTCTCAGAGTACAGTGAATTTCAGAGGGATGTGGAGTATCACCTATTGAATTCTATGGTTTTCCTTGCGGGAAATTTTTTCATAGGTTCTCTGTTATCAGTCGTAGAGATTCATCTCCTACCTCCCTTTTCAGATCGACGATATACTCTTATATTCCATTACCTCTACTGATAACTGTTTCAGTACTGGTTTGGCTATCTGCTATATGTGGATGGGTGTCTTTCGGTAAGTATGTTTTCATTACTTAAGACACTCTCAGCTATGGTTTGGCACTTTATGTATTAATGTAAAGTTCTAAATATATGTATTGTACTTATATTTGCCATGAGTCAGGTTTATGTATATTTTTTTTTGCAGACTTTCAGTTTCAAAATTGGGAAAACAGATTTAGGAAGTTTTTTTTTTACCTGGGGTATATTCTTTTCTTAAAATTGACTGTTTTTCATTCATTTTCGCGGGCAAAATTAGGCTTGTGAGGCTGCAAAATGATGATATTTTTTGTGTCATTCTTGGTGCAAGATTTTTTTGGTGCAAAGGTACATTCAGTGATGCAAATTCGTAATTTCCCGCGTCTTAGTTGATGCCAGGTCTCCTTGCACAAGGTTGCGTCTGCCATGATGCGAGTTGCGTCATTTCTGGATGTTGTTAGCGCCAAAAAATGTCATTTTGTGTTGCGCGTCATAATTGCCGCCAAATAATTTATTATTATTATTTAAACCCCACTTCCGACATGCCTCTTGACTTTTTCTATGCTCAGAGGGCTATGCTGTTTGCATTTTTTTCCCATTCCTGAAACTGCCATTTAAGGAAATTGATAATTTTGCTTTATATCTTGTTTTTTTCTCTAACATTTGCAAGATGTCTCAATCTGATCCTGTCTCAGAAACCACTGTTGGATCCCTGCTGCCTGCTAACAGTTCTACCAAAGATAAGTGTATCTGTTGTAAGTTAGCAGAGATTATATCTCCAGCTGTAGTATGTTACAGTTGTCATGATAAGCTTTTACATGCAGAGAATGTATCCATCAGTACTAGTATAATGCTTGTTGTTCCTTCAACATCTAATGTACATGATATCCCTGTGAATATAAAAGATTTTATTGCTGATGCCATTCAGAAGGCTTTGTCTGCTATTCCCGCCTTCTAATAAACGTAAAAAGTCTTTTAAAACTTCTCATAAAGTTGATGAAATTTCAAATGACCGACAATATACTGAATTATTTTCCTCTGATGAGAATCTATCTGACTCAGAAGATCCTACCTCAGATATTGACACTGACAAATCTACTTATCTCTTTCAGATGGAGTATATTTGTTCCTTGTTAAAAGAGGTGTTGATTACTTTGGATATTAAGGAAACTAGTCCTCTTGATACTAAAACTAGTAAACGTTTAAATTCTGTTTATAAACCTCCTGTGGTTACTCCAGAGGTTTTTCCAGTTCCTGATGCTATTTCTGATATGATTTCAAAGGAATGGAAGAGGCCTGGTGGTACTTTTATTCCTTCTTCTAGGTTTAAAAAAATGTACCCTTTGCCAGCAGTCTGATTGGAGTTTTGGGGGAAAAAAACAAAGTTGATGGGGCTGTTTCTACTCTTGCCAAACGTACTACTACTATCCCTATGGAAGATAGTACTTCCTTTAAGGATCCTTTAGAGAGGAAACTTGAATCTTATCTAAGGAAAGCTTTTTTAAATTCTGGCTATCTTGTCAGGCCTGCTATTTCTATGGCTGATGTTGCTGCTGCATCAACTTTCTGGTTTGAAAGCTTAGCTCAACAGGAAACAGATCCTGATTTGATTTGTCTAGCATTGTTCGCTTGCTTCAACATGCTAATCATTTTATCTGTGATGCTATTTTTGATATCATCAAAAATGTTGTTAAATCTACAGTATGTCTCTAGCTATTTTAGCTAGAAGAACTTTGTGGCTCAAGTATTCTAATGCTGACATGGTATCTAAGTCTAGATTACTATCTCTTTCTTTCCAAGGTAACAATGTATTTGTTTCTCAGTTTGATTCAATTATTTCAACTGTCACTGGGGAAAAGGGAGTTTTTTTACCTCAGAAAAAAAATCTAAGGGTAAATCTAAAGTTTTCATTCTTTTCAAAAGAATAAGGAACAGAAACCAAATCCATCCCCCAAAGAATCTGGTTCCAATTGGAAATTTTCCAAAAGATTTGGGCAGATTCTCTGCAAAATAATTGGATTTAGAGTATTGTCTCTCAAGGGTATTGAATAGAATTCAGAGTAAGACATCCTGTGAGAAGATTTTTTCTCTCACGCATTTCAGCAAATCCAGTGAAGTCTCAGGCTTTTCTGAAGTGTGTTTCAGAGCTAGAGCTTTCAGGGGTAATCATACCAGTTCCGTTTCAGGAACAGGGTCTGTTTTTTTTTTTTTTTCCAAGTCTATGCATTGTCCCAAGGAAGGAAAATTCATTCAGGCCAGTTCTGGATGTGAAAATTTTGAATCATTTTGTAAGAGTGCCAACTTTCAAAATGGTGACTATAAGGACTATTCTGCCTTTTGTTCAGCAAGGTCATTATATGTCCACGATAGACTTACAGGATGTATATCTTCATATTCAGATTCATCCAGTTAACTATTGGTTTCTAAGATTCTCTTTTCTATACAAGCATTACCAATTTGTCGCTCTTCCATTTGGCCTAGCGACAGCTCCAAGAATATTTTCAAAAGTTTTTCGGTGCCCTACTCTCTGTAATCAGAGAACAGGGTATTGCTGTGTTTCATTATTTGGACAATATCTATCATTCTGCCAAATCTCACACAAATCAACTAGTGTTGTTTCTTCAAAGATATGGTTGGAGGATCAATTTACCAAAAAGTTCCTTGATTCCTCCGACAAGGGTCACCTTTTTAGGTTTCCAGATAGATTCAGTGTCCATGACTCTGTCTCTCACAGACAAGAGACAAATAAAATTGGTTTCAGCTTGTTAGAACCTTCAGTCTCAATAATTTTCTTCAGTGGTTATGTGCATGAAGTTTTAGGTCTCATGACTGCAGCATCAGACGCGATCCCCTTTGCTCGTTTTCATATGAGACCTCTCCAGCTTTGAATGCTGAAACAATGGTGCAGGGATTATACAAAGATATCACAGTTAATATCCTTAAATTGCAATGTTCGGCTCTCTCTGAGTTGGTGGTTAGACCACCATTGTATAGTTCAAGGGGCCTCTTTTGTTCGTCCAACCTGGACTGTAATCCCAACAGATGCAAGTCTTTCAGGTTGGGGAGCTGTCTGGGGTTCTCTGACAGCACAAGGGGTTAGGAAACCTCAAGAGGCTAGGTTACCAATCAATATTTTAGATCTTGTCCGGATGTCCAGTTGCCAACCTTGGCCACTTCCTTTAAGACCAGACCTTCTGTCTCAAGGACCGTTTTTTTCCATCAGGATATCAAATCATTAAATTTGAAGGTATGGAAATTGAACGCTTAGTGCTTAGTCATAGAGGTTTCTCTGACTCAGTGATTAATACTATGTTACAGGCTCGTAAATCTGTTTCTTGGAAGATTTATTATTGAGTTTGGAAGACTAATATATCATGGTGTTCTTCTCATAAATTATCCTGGCATTCTTTTAGAATTCCTAGAATTTTACAGTTCCTTCAGGATTGTTTGGATAAAGGTTTGTCTGCAAGTTCCTTGAAGGGACAAATCTCTGCTCTTTCTATTTTATTTCACAGAAAGATTGCTAAGCTTCCTGATATTCACTGTTTTGTGCAGGCTTTGGTCCGTATCAAGCCTGTCATTAAGTCAATCTCTCATCCTTGGAGTCTTAATTTGGTTTTTAAGGCTTTACAAGCTCCTCCTTTTGAGCCTATGCATTTTTTTAATATTAAACTACTTTCTTGGAAAGTGTTGTTCCTTTTGGCTGTCTCTTCTGCTAGAAGAGTTTCCGAATTATCTGCTCTTTCTTGTGAGTCTCCTTTTCCGATTTTCCATCAGGATAAGGCAGTTTTGTGGACTTCATTTAAATTTTTACCTAAAATTGTGAATTCTAACAACATTAATAGGGAAATTGTTGTTCCCTCTTTGTGTCCTAATCCTAAGAATTCTTTGGAGAGATCCTTACATTCTCTGGATTTTGTTAGAGCTTTGAAATATTATGTTGAAGCTACTAAAGATTTCAGGAAGACTTCTAGTCTATTTGTTTTCTTTTCTGGTCCTAGGAAAGGTAAAAAAGCTTCTGCCATTTCCTTGGCATCCTGGTTAAAGTTTTTGATTCATCAGACTTTTTTGGAGTCGGGTCAGGCCCCGCCTCAGAGAATCACAGCTCATTCTACTAGATCAGTTTTCACTTTGTGGGCTTTTAAGAATGAAGCTTCAGTTGATCAGATTTGCAAAGCAGCAACTTGGTCTTCTTTGCATACATTTACTAAATTCTACTGTTTTGATGTATTTGCCTCTTCGGAAGCAGATTTTGGTAGAAAGGTTCTTCAGGCAGCTGTTAAAGTTTGATTCCTCTGCTTATGTTTTAAGTTTTTTCTTTTCAATTATAAGAAAAACTTATTTTTTTGGATGTGGATTTAATTTTTTCAGCGGAAAATGGCTGTTTTTATTTTTATCCCTCTCTCTCTAGTGACTCTTCTGTGGATTTCCACATCTTGGGTATTAATATCCCATACGTCACTAGCTCATGGTCTCTTGCCAATTACATGAAAGAAAACACAATTTATGTAAGAATTTTCCTGATAAATTAATTTCTTTCATATTGGCAAGAGACCATGAGACCCAGCCTTTTTATGGTGGTTATGTTTTTTTGTATAAAGTACAATTATATTTCCATTTCCTTTTCTTGATGCTTTTTACTCCTTTTTCTATCACTCCACTACTTGGCTATTCATTAAACTGAATTGTGGGTGTGGTGAGGGGTGTATTTATAGGCATTTTGAGGTTTGGGAAACTTTGCCCCTCCTGGTAGGATTGTATATCCCATACCTCACTAGCTCACAGACACTTGCCAATATGAAAGAAATTAATTTATCAGGTAAGTTCTTACATAAATTGTTATACTTGCCAAAAAAAAAGCTCCAGTAGAGCTTAAATTAATCCCACTAAAAGGTGACCCATTTAATACAAGCAATTATTTCCATGAATTTTGTTTCTAGCCCGAAATGTATCCAATTTCTTTTAAATGTATGTAGGGTATTGCCATTCACTACCTCCTTTGATAATAAGTTCTACAATTTTATTTCTCTTGAAGTGAAAAAATGTTTCCATCGCAGGAGATTACATTTCCTTTCCTCCAACCTTAAATTGTGACCTCTTGTCACAATCAATTTTCTTGGAATAAACAGAGCTTCTGCCATCTCTGTATATAGGTCTAGAATATATTTATATAAAGTAAACAGTTCACCTCTCAAGCACCTTTTTTCTAAAGAAAACAGACTCAGTTTGGCTAGCCTCAAATCTTAAATTATCCATTACCCTTATTAGCTTTCTGTCCCTTCTCTGAACTTTTTCTAGTTCTGCAATATCTTTTTTTGCCACTGGTCCCCAGAACTGCACTCCATACTCAAGGTGAGGTCTTACCAGGGATTTATATAGTGACATAATTATGCTTTCCTACATTGAATCAATGCCTCTTTTAATATATGCTTGTATCTTATTAGCCTTTGAAGCTGCTGCCCTGCATTGTGCGCCCATCTTTAGCTTGTTATCTAATACTACTCCCAAATCCCTTTCCTCCTCTGTTTGGTCTTGTCCCATTTAATAATACACTGCCTGCTTATTTTAACTTCCAAAATGTAGAACTTTGCATTTTCCTGTATTAAAATCTAATTTTCCATTTACTTGTCCATAGTTCTAATTTTTGCAGATCCCTTTGTAACAAAAGTTTATCCTGCTCTGACCTAATGGATAAATAAATTCCTAGAAATGAAATCTAAATATAGTCCTACTATGAAAGAATTTAACAATAAAACAATTTTACATATGAATTTGGAACAATTTAGAGTAAAAGTAGGGTTGAACCTAATGGTTGAAGGTTTTATTGTCTTTCCCTGTCAGAGTACAAAGGCAGATAACATATCCCTTGGAAATCTATTTTAGCATGGCACTACTGACCGGCAGATTCCCAGACTTCTGGGTTGACAGAGAGAGGTATGGGTGAGAGGCATGTAAGGTTTTTATCCCTTTATTTATTTATTTTTTTACCTGACAGTTGTTGACAACCAGTCAAGAGGTGAGAGATTGAGAACATAATTCAAAAATGGGAATTAGTGTTAATTGAAATTTGAATAGAGCTATTAAACATAATCTGAATATGAAGCATATGACCAAGGGTTTTGGAGTTTCTGTTGAAACTTATTAATGAATTAGTTTAGTATCATATGAGAGATATGGTATGTGATTGTATTTCTGGTAAATTCTATTTAATAATAGAAAACTCCAACAGTATATGTCATGGTAGACACATGGGAAATTTTTTTTATTCTTTGCTCCTCTTTTTTCCAAGACACAGCAGATATAAAAAGATATGTGTTAAAGAAGACTATAGTAATTTTGTGTTATGATACACGTCTCTGTATGATATTGTCAGGGTTTTTTCCCTGTTTTGTTTTCCATGTACTGCTGGCAGCCATTTTACTCACCTCTCTTGCTGTCTGGTGCATACTGTGTGATGCTGCTCATTTCCTGCACTTCCTTTTATGGCCAGACTGGTGTACATCATCAGTGTGAGACAGGCTGCAGTCTCAGAATTGTGATGTCATCACTTATTATTTAAAGGGCCTCTGTTCAGTATGCTTTGCCCTTGCGTTGTCTCAGACCTTTTTGTGAGAGCTCCTGTGTATTACCTGGCTGTCTGACGTCCCTCCTGGTTCCTGATCCCTGGCTTGTTCCTGACTTTGTTGTTCTCCTTGTTCCTGATTCCTGCTCGTCTGACTACTCACTTTGGCTCCTGACTCGGCTCGTCTGACTACCAGCTCTAGTTTTGATTCCTGGCTTGTTATTTGACTTGTGGACTTTTTATTATTTTTTGCTATTAAAGGTTTGATTATTTTTGCACTTCTCGTCTCAGTCTGATTCCTGGCACCCTGACATTATGCAAGGGCCATGAATCCTGATGGTGCTAATAATCCACCTTTACCTGCCATAATTTCCAAGATGGATTAACAGGATCACAGCTTGGATCAATTTGCACTAACCTTGCTTACTCGCACTGCACATTTGGACCAAAGTGTCCCACAAGTTATGGCTGCTCCTGTTTCTGCTGCTGCACCTAGTCCTACCAGGAGCATGTCCGGTTCTGCACCTCTACCTCAGCGTTATGAAGGCGATCCTAATCAGTGCAGAGGGTTTTTGAGATGTTACCTCAGGCGTTTCCCTCTGACAGAGCTAAGGTGGGATTTCTCATCTTGTTACTCTCTGACACAGCTCTTGCCTGGGCTAATCCCTTGTGAGAGACTAATAAACCTGTGATTTCAAATTACCCTGAATTTGTGGCAACCTTTCGAAGGGAATTTGATGTTCCGGCTCGCTCTTCCTCTGCTGCTAAACGACTCATGTCAATTCAGCAAGGTACAAGATCTGTTGCTCAGTATGCCATTGAGTTCCATACGCTTGCCGCAGAGGTTGCGGATGCGATTAAAGACGAAGTTGCTGCCAGAGATTTACCAGAAGATCTCGAGGCATTGGTGTCTTTTTTTATTCTAATTGACATCAGACTAAGTGAGAGGCCCTCTTTCAAGGAGCGCTTGCGGAAGCCTCCTGTTCCGTTGTCTCCTACATGTTCGTTCCCACCCATGCCTCCCTCTCCTCCCATGCCTCCTGTTCCCAAGTCACCAGGTACTGCTGAGCCGATGCAGTTGGGATTCACGTGTCTCTCCGCGGCGGAGGAGGGAGGGGCTCTGCCTCTATTGTGGGTTACAGGGCCACCTTTTGAAGTCTTGTCCTACACGGCCGGGAAACGCTCACACCTAAGGTCCTGTCGGGGACAGACCTTGGGTGGTTTATCCTTGTCCCTGGAACTGCTAAAGGAGAAACCTTTGGTCACGGTTGTCCTTTCCTGGGTGGACTCCTCCATAGTCACCCAGGCTCTTGTTGACTCCAGTTTTGCGGGCTATTTCATTGACAGTGCTTTTGTATCAAAGCACTCCATTCCTGTTTTGCCTTGGTCCATTCCGCTTGCTATTGAGGCCATTGATAGCAAGCCCCTTCAGCCCGCACTTGTTACTCACAAAACTGCTCCGTTATCCATGGCTGTTGGGGTTCTCCATATTGAAACCCTCCAGTTCCAGGTGATAAACTCTCAGCATTTTCCTGTTGTATTGGGTTATCCCTGGCTCCAAAAGCACAATCCCAATCTCGACTTGCTCAGGTCTGAAATTTTGTTGTGGTCTCCGCAATGCATTTCCACTTGTCTTCGGAAACCAGTTAAAGTCCTGTGCACTTCTTCAGTATCTCAATTGCCAGAGGAGTACTGAGAGTTCCTAGACGTTTTTGACAAGGTGCATGCCGGTATGTTGCCTCCTCACCCGTCTTACGATTGTGCCATAGACCTGCAACCCAGAGCCATTCCTCCTCGGGGCCGGGTTTACCCTCTGTTGCATAGAATTGTGCTATGGAGGAGTATGTTGCCGATGCTCTGTCACGGGGGATCATCCGCAAATCCTGCTCTCCTGCAGGGGCTGGCTTCTTCTTTGTGAAGAAAAAGGGTGGAGAGTTAAGACAATGCATCGATTATAGGGGTCTTAATTGTCTTACCATTAAGAATGCTTACCCTATTCCGCTCATTATGGAACTCTTTGACCGCCTCAAGGGAGCTACGGTCTTTACTAAACTTGATTTGAGAGGAGTGTACAATCTCGTTAGGATCAAGGAGGGCCACAAATGGAAAACAGCATTTAATTCCAGGAGCGGGCATTATGAGTATCTTGTAATGCCCTTTGGCCTATGTAATGCTCCTGCTGTTTTCCAGGAATTTATTAATGATGTCCTACAAGATATGTTGCAACAGTGTGTTGTGGTGTACTTAGATGACATCCTCATACACTCACCCACACTTGAGGCTCATCGTTCTGATGTTACACGGGTTCTTCAGAGACTATGTGAGAACGGCCTGTTTTGTAAACTCGAGAAATGTGAGTTCCATTAGACTCAAGTAACCTTCCTAGGTTATGTTATCTCCATTGCAGGGTTCTCCATGGATCCTGACAAGTTATCTGCAGTTCTGCATTGGCCTCGCCCAGTTGGTCTTTGGTCTATTCAACGTTTTTTGGGGTTCGCCAATTACTATAGAAAGTTTATTAAAAACTTTTCTTCCTTGGTCAAACCTATCACAGACATGACCCGTAAAGAGAATGATCCACTCCATTGGTCACCTACTGCCATTAAGGCCTTTGATAGTCTTAAGACTGCCTTTGCTGCTACTCAAGTTCTGGCTCATCCTAACCCTGTCCTGCCTTTCGTTCTTGAGGTTGATGCCCCCTTGTCTCAGCTTCCTACGCCTGACGGTTCCTTGTATCTGTGTGGTTTCTTCTCTAAGAAACTGTCTCCAGCGGAGTGCAATTATGAAATTGGCGACAGGGAATTACTGGCCATAATTTTGGCACTTAAGGAATGGAGGCATCTTCTCGAGGGTACTAGCAAGCTAGTGTTCATTCTTACTGACCACAAGAATTTAACTTATCTATCTGAAGCAAAACGTTTGTCGGCCCGACAGGCCAGATGGGCGCTGTTTTTGTCTCGGTTTAATTATGTGGTCTCCTACCTGCCTGGTAGTAAGAATGTTAGGGCTGATGCCCTCTCTCAACAATTTTCCCCTCTGTCCAAGGAGGAGTCTGTACCTACTTCAGTTATACCTCCTGAACATATTTTGGCTACCATACGTACTAATTTGACTTCTCCCTTGGGGGAGGAGATCCTGGCTGCAGAAACCAATGCACCTCTTGAGAAACCTAGTGGTAAGTGTTTTGTTCCTGAGAATCTTCTAACTAAACTTTTGCACACTTAACACTATCCTAAAGCCGCAGGTCACCCAGGCAAGAACCAAATGATTTGGTCTGTCACTCGACAATTCTGGGGGCCAGGTCTTCATTCTAATGTTGCTGCGTATGTTGCCTCCTGCTCAGTTTGTGCACAGAATAAGACTCCTTGACGTCTTCTTGTGGGTCTTCTTCAACCTATTGCTAATGGTGAGCGTCCTTGGACACATCTTTACATGGACTTCATTGTCGAGCTCCCTGTTTCCAATGGTAATACTGTTATCCTTATGGTGGTTGACCGTTTTTCTAAAATGTCACATTGCTTTCCCTTGAAGAAGTTACCTACCACTCAGGAGCTTGCTTCAATTTTTGCCCGGGATGTCTTCCATTTACATGGGTTACCCAAGGAGATAGTGTCGGACTGGGGTAGCCAGTTTGTCTCCAGATTTTGGCATTCCTTTTGTGCTCAAATGGCGATCCAGCTTTCCTTCTCCTCGGCATATCACCCTCAATCCAATGGGGCTGCAGAATGGTCTAATCAAGCTCTGAAACAGTTCCTCCGTTGCTATGTCTCAGATCACCACAATAATTGGTCTGGACTGTTACCTTGGGCAGAGTTTGCTCGTAATAGTGCTATTAATGCTTCCCCGTTCATGACGAATTATGGGTTTCAACCATCCTTGTTGCCTGATTCATTCATGTCTCAGGGTATTCCCGCTTTGGAGGAGCATCTCTGGCAACTCCATTCCACCTGGGTGCAGATTCAGGATTGCCTTCATCGTTCTATGCAGCGCCAAAAGTTCCAGGCTGATCGTAGGCATCTGCCAGCGCCTTCCTACCAGGTTGGTGAGAGAGTTTGGCTGTCCTCCCGCAACATAAATCTTCGTGTGCCTTCCAATAAACTGGCTCCTCATTATGTTGGTTATTTTCGAATACTCTGACGGGTCAATCCTGTGGCCTACGCTCTTGACCTTCCTCCTGCAATGTGCATCTCCAATGTTTTTCATGTCTCCCTCTTGGAACCATTGGTTTGTAATCGGTTTACCACTGTGTTGCCTCTTCCCCGTCCTATCTTTGTTGACAACCATGAGGAGTATGAGGTCAGCAGCATTATTGACTCTCGTATGTCCAGGGGCCGCATACAGTATTTGGTTCACTGGAGGGGCTATGGTGTGTTCATGGGTTCCCTCCTCTGATGTTCATGCTCCCCCCCTCCTCCGTGCCTTCCATGCCTGTTTCCCCAATAAGCCTTTTGTTCTCCTACGGGGGAGGGGTCGTTGAGGGGAGGGTACTGTCAGGGTTTTTTCCCTGCTTTGTTTGCCATGTGCTGCTGGCAGCCATTTTACTCACCTCTCTTGCTGTCTGGTGCATACTGTGTGATGCTGCTCATTTCCTGCACTTCCTTTTATGGCCAGACTGCTGTACATCATCCGTGTGAGACAGGATGCAGTCTCAGAATTGTGATGTCATCACTTATTATTTAAAGGGCCTCTGTTCAGTATGCTTTGCCCTTGCGTTGTCTCTCACCTGTTTGTAAGAGCTCCTGTGTAGTACCTGGCTGTCTGACGTCCCTCCTGGTTCTTGATCCCTGGCTTGTTCCTGACTCTGCTGTTCTCCTTGTTCCTGATTCCGGCTCGTCTGACTACTCGCTTTGGCTCCTGACTCGGCTCGTCTGACTACCAGCTCTGGTTTTGATTTCTGGCTTATTTGATTTGTGGACTTTTTATTATTTTTTGCTATTAATAAAGGTGTGATTATTTTTGCACTTCTCATCTCAGTCTGATTCCTGGCACCCTGACAGATATGTGATTTATTTTAAATACCCTGCGTGGTGCTTCAAAAAAGATGGCATAAAATGTACACACTGTTGACTATAAATAAAAAACAAACAAAAGGAAAATGAGTTTTAATACGGGAAAATGCAAGGTTCTACATTTTGGAAGTAAAAATAAGCAGGCAATGTATTATTTAAATGAGACAAAACAGAGGAGGAAAGGGATTTGAGAGTAATAATAGATAACAAGCTAAAGATGGGTGCACAATGCAGGGCAGAGGCTTCTAAGACTATTAAGATACTAGCATGCATTAAAAGAGGCATTGATTTAAAGGAGGAAAGCATAATTCTGTCATTATCAATGTTCCCTGTAACGTGCGTGGCAGCGCAATTATTTTGTAGACCCCGCGCATAGAGACAGACAGGCTGCACATGACAGGAAGCGGTGATAGCCTTGGCTAACTTAACGTGCCAGAAACAGCATAGCTTGCACCCACACTACACGGAAAGGTGCCGTCAGCAGATGAGGATGTGTCTCCTGAGCATGGGTGGGAAAACAGGTAGTGCAGCCAGTATCACTGCACCGGGGGCTGGGGTGGCACTCAGAAGTATGAAAAAAATATGTGTGTATGCTATATATATATATATATATATATATATATATTTATTTTTTTTGAGTTTCAAAAACTTTTATTGATGCAAAACTAACAATCAGAGGCAAAAATCAGCACACAGGCCACTAAAACTCGAGTATATAAACAATATAGATAATAAGCAAATATCACATATATGTATATATGTTGTACATGGTGGTAATATCTTAAGACATTTTGGTATGGGTGGGGAAGAGTGGGAAAGAAGAAGGGATGGAATGGAGGGGAGAAAGGAGAGGGAAGCCAGCCATAGTAGAGATGTTTAGGGCCGGTCCAAAGTTGAGCGTCATAGTTTAGTTGTGACATTAGGTGTCCAGGTAGTGTCATAATGTATACCCCAATCTGCCCAGGTGAGTTCAAATAAGTCTTATTTGTTTAAGGTGTAGAGTATACTTTTTTCCATCGTGTAGATGTACACCATCAAGTTTAGTATCATGGGCCAGCTTGGAGGGGTCATACTTTTCCAGGACTTGGCTATTGCCGCTTTGGTTGCCATTAAAAGGTATATACATAAATATGCCTGATGTTTAGGTAAGACATGTATACCAATGTGGAGAAGAGCATTGGAAGGGGATTTGGCAAATGTTATACCTAGGCCAGATAATGCCCGGAAACAGGTGTTCCATAGGGGAGTTAGTTTGTGGCAGTCCCACCATATGTGCATAGTGTCCCCGCAGTTACGCCAACACAGAGGTGAGGTAGATCCGTACATTTTGTTAAGTCTTGTAGGGGTATAGTACCAGTGTCTTAACAGCTTATAATATGTTTCAAACAGCGTGACACAATGTAAGGCCTTTCTGGTGAGGGTAACAGTCAGTTGCCATATTTGTGGGGAAATGATGGTGTTTAGGTATAATTCCCATTTAAGTAAATGAGGTAGTTTATTTTCACTGTCTACTTTACCTATTAGAAAGTAGTGTAAAGACAGAGGTCTACATAGTCTATTGTCCTGCTGCCAAGTATTTTCCCACAGTGTGTGGGGGTGAGATAATTCAGGTTTAAAACCCCAACTGGTCAGGAAGCTCCTCAGTTTAGTATACTCATATGTCATGTATTGGGGCAGTAGAGAGTCGGACTTTAGTTCTTCTAGAGTATAGAAGCGTGGGGTCAAGGAGGAAAACCAAAGGTCTGCAACTACTTGTATGCCTAGTTGTGCCCATCTCTGGGGGTGGGAGTTGGGCAGACCCAGGAGCAGGCCGGTTAGAGAAGTGACCGGAAAGAGGTGTGGGGCAATATGGGGATAATGTCTAATTTTGTCCCACATCGCAAGGCATTCACAAATTATATTGTTAGTAATGTTCAGGGTTCGACGTGAGTGGGGGGATCCAGATTAAGTCAGGTAGGTATGTATGGTGTGATAGCGAAGCCTGTTCTATAACTTTCCATTTGCTGGGAGATTTAATTGCTCCCCACTGGGGTGACATGTGTTAGCATTGCCCCCTCATAATAGCGAAAGATAGAAGGGGAGGCTAGCCTGCCACAATGCAGGGGGCTCTGCAGAATTTTGTGGGCCGCTCTAGGAGATTTATGTTGCCAAATATATTTTGTGTACTCACTTTGGAACTGGTGCAGTAGGCATCCTGGAACTCTAATTGGAAGACACCTGGAAAGGTATGTAATTTTGGGCAAGAATTACATTTTGAAGACTGTTAGTCTACCTATCCATGATATGTAAGTGTAATCCTATCTGTCTTTTAGTGTGCATAGCTCAGATAGCAGGGGTAGGTAGTTGTATTTTATCATTTGTGGTATGTTATTTGATATCTTAACTCCTAGGTGTGAGACAAAGTTATCAACACAATTAACTTTGTATTGGGTTTTGAGGGAGTCAACCACTTCTTGGGGCAAGCCCCATGTAAAGATTTCAGTTTTGTCTAAGTTTAATTTATAAAGGGACATATGATAACAAGTACCAAAATATCACAAAAGAAGGGGAATAAATGAAATAAATGTGATAAGATAAGATAAACACAAAAAAATTATATATATGGTGCCACTAATATATGTTAAACCTTAAAATTTATAAAATGTATTAATATAGAGTTCATATAAGGATATGTATACTCTTCCTGGCACTCTTCAGTCTTCTATGTGGTCTCTCTTGATCCTCATAAAAAGAAGAAATATGCCACATAGCGTAATTCTGTAACTTTGTTGCAATACAAAACTTGTGTCTGTGCAAATGGTTACTCACGTGCGGTGGAGCTATAACCAAGCTCAGGTAGAAGCGGACACCCACATTTATACTGTTGGGTAAACAGATTCTTGTACCAGTTGTTCAGATAAATGAATTTATTAAAACACAATATATAAAATATATAAAATAGCGTCACCAGACCTGCTATCAACACCTTTTGTAATAAGTTTAGGCAATACAGTATAGTAATTGCTCAATATGAGCTTAACAGGATACTAGAAACCGTGGTAAGGAGTGTAGAAACTGAACCACACAACCTCCCCCAGGAAGTCCAGTAACTGTTGCTCTTCTTATTGGTGTGCAGATACTTGGGAAGGCGCCAGAGAACGATAAATCCAACGTACGTTTCGCAATAAGCTTTATCAAGGATGGTGTGCGCATGTCCAAAACCTTAATTTAAGTCATTCAAAATCCTTAAACCGGAAATCCGGTACACAGTCCTCCATCTTTAAAATGGGCAAACATTTAAATTTATGGTCACCATAAAACTGCCTCCAAGTAGAAATATTCAAAGTGAAGGCATTCACCAATATATGCATAAACATTAGTTAAGGGTAGAAATATTAGACAAAGGAATGTTAAAATTAATTAGACGAACTTATTTCATTTTACAAGGTACCATATAAATAGAAAATATTTACAGTTAGTATGTAATATGTTAATACGGAACCTAAAGAAAAATATACACCTTAAAAATATTTCATATCCGTAATGTTCTCATTATTATCAAAAACAGAATCATATACATTTTGTATGTATATGATTCTGTTTTTGATAATAAGAGAGACCACACAGAAGACTGAAGAGTGCCAGGAAGAGTATACATATCCTTATATGAACTCTATATTAATACATTTTATAAATTTTAAGGTTTAACATATATTAGTGGCACCATATATATAATTTTTTTGCGTTTATCTTATCTTATCACATTTATTTCATTTATTCCCCTTCTTTTCTGATATTTTGGTACTTGTTATCATATGTCCCTTTATAAATTAAACTTAGACAAAACTGAAATCTTTACATGGGGCTTGCCCCAAGAAGTGGTTGACTCCCTCAAAACCCAATACAAAGTTAATTGTGTTGATAACTTTGTCTCACACCTAGGAGTTAAGATATCAAATAACATACCACAAATGATAAAATACAACTACCTACCCCTGCTATCTGAGCTATGCACACTAAAAGACAGATAGGATTACACTTACATATCATGGATAGGTAGACTAACAGTCTTCAAAATGTAATTCTTGCCCAAAATTACATACCTTTCCAGGTGTCTTCCAATTAGAGTTCCAGGATGCCTACTGCACCAGTTCCAAAGTGAGTTCACAAAATATATTTGGCAACATAAATCTCCTAGAGCGGCCCACAAAATTCTGCAGAGCCCCCTGCATTGTGGCAGGATTGCCTCCCCTTCTATCTTTCGCTATTATGAGGGGGCAATGCTAACACATGTCACCCCAGTGGGGAGCAATTAAATCTCCCAGCAAATGGAAAGTTATAGAACAGGCTTCGCTATCACACCATACATACCTACCTGACTTAATCTGGATCCCCCCACTCACGTCGAACCCTGAACATTACTAACAATATAATTTGTGAATGCCTCGCGATGTGGGACAAAATTAGACATTATCCCCAGGCAATATGGGGATAATGTCTAATTTTGTCCCACATCGCGAGGCATTCACAAATTATATTGTTAGTAATGTTCAGGGTTCGACGTGAGTGGGGGGATCCAGATTAAGTCAGGTAGGTATGTATGGTGTGATAGCGAAGCCTGTTCTATAACTTTCCATTTGCTGGGAGATTTAATTGCTCCCCACTGGGGTGACATGTGTTAGCATTGCCCCCTCATAATAGCGAAAGATAGAAGGGGAGGCTATCCTGCCACAATGCAGGGGGCTCTGCAGAATTTTGTGGGCCGCTCTAGGAGATTTATGTTGCCAAATATATTTTGCGAACTCACTTTGGAACTGGTGCAGTAGGCATCCTGGAACTCTAATTGGAAGACACCTGGAAAGGTATGTAATTTTGGGCAAGAATTACATTTTGAAGACTGTTAGTCTACCTATCCATGATATGTAAGTGTAATCCCATCTGTCTTTTAGTGTGCATAGCTCAGATAGCAGGGGTAGGTAGTTGTATTTTATCATTTGTGGTATGTTATTTGATATCTTAACTCCTAGGTGTGAGACAAAGTTATCAACACAATTAACTTTGTATTGGGTTTTGAGGGAGTCAACCACTTCTTGGGGCAAGCCCCATGTAAAGATTTCAGTTTTGTCTAAGTTTAATTTATAAAGGGACATATGATAACAAGTACCAAAATATCACAAAAGAAGGGGAATAAATGAAATAAATGTGATAAGATAAGATAAACGCAAAAAAATTATATATATGGTGCCACTAATATATGTTAAAACTTAAAATTTATAAAATGTATTAATATAGAGTTCATATAAGGATATGTATACTCTTCATGGCACTCTTCAGTCTTCTGTGTGGTCTCTCTTATTATCAAAAACAGAATCATATACATACAAAATGTATATGATTCTGTTTTTGATAATAATGAGAACATTACGGATATGAAATATTTTTAAGGTGTATATTTTTCTTTAGGTTCCGTATTAACATATTACATACTAACTGTAAATATTTTCTATTTATATGGTACCTTGTATACTTGTAAAATGAAATAAGTTCGTCTAATTAATTTTAACATTCCTTTGTCTAATATTTCTACCCTTAACTAATGTTTATGCATATATTGGTGAATGCCTTCACTTTGAATATTTCTACTTGGAGGCAGTTTTATGGTGACCATAAATTTAAATGTTTGCCCATTTTAAAGATGGAGGACTGTGTACCGGATTTCCGGTTTAAGGATTTTGAATGACTTAAATTAAGGTTTTGGACATGCGCACACCATCCTTGATAAAGCTTATTGCGAAACGTACGTTGGATTTATCGTTCTCTGGCGCCTTCCCAAGTATCTGCACACCAATAAGAAGAGCAACAGTTACTGGACTTTCTGGGGGAGGTTGTGTGGTTCAGTTTCTACACTCCTTACCACGGTTTCTAGTATCCTGTTAAGCTCATATTGAGCAATTACTATACTGTATTGCCTAAACTTATTACAAAAGGTGTTGATAGCAGGTCTGGTGACGCTATTTTATATATTTTATATATTGTGTTTTAATAAATTCATTATTTAACTGGTACAAGAATCTGTTTACCCAACAGTATAAATGTGGGTGTCCGCTTCTACCTGAGCTTGGTTATAGCTCCACCGCATGTGAGTAACCATTTGCACAGACACAAGTTTTGTATTGCAACAAAGTTACAGAATTACGCTATGTGGCATATTTCTTCTTTTTATGAGGATCAAGAGAGACCACACAGAAGACTGAAGAGTGCCAGGAAGAGTATACATATCCTTATATGAACTCTATATTAATACATTTTATAAATTTTAAGGTTTATCATATATTAGTGGCACCATATATATATATTTTTGTGTTTATCTTATCTTATCACATTTATTTCATTTATTCCCCTTCTTTTGTGATATTTTGGTACTTGTTATCATTTCTGTTTTTTATACCACGTTTTTGTGCACTAGGCTTTATTGTTAAGTAGTTATAGATATTATTTAAATGTTATAATATTGTGTAGCACGTTTTGAATAACAATCACGAGCGATTAGAGTGAACTCCATAAAGGTTCTCTCATAACTGTATCGCACACATTTTACAAGCAATATAGTTGATATTGTCTTTAGAATTAAGGTATATTTTTATCTAGTATTACATACTTAAGTTAGCACTTGTTTATATAGCACGTAGTCACACAAGGTGTTAGAGTGAACTTTAGAATAATAGGTTCTCACATATTCGAATCATATACATTTTTTAAGCAATACGCTGTGCTTTACTTGTAGAATCAGGTATATTTACACCTAATAATTGTACCCATTAGTGAATACTATAGAAAGTCACAGATATTTTTATTTTTATTTTTAATATATTTTAACACACGAGTCACCTTATTTGTTTCAAGTTGTTTTAGCAATAGTAAATTTGCAGATAGACTCCAATTTAGTTAGATTAGATCCCTTAAAGGTTAAAATAAAACCATTATGTCTCTATTCTTGAACAGACTCACAACTACATCATGTGCGGATGACTTTTTTTGAAAATTTCGAGAACAAGTAGAAAAACTTATGTCCAAGGAAATTAAATACCATCTTGAAATAGTTACATTAGAAAAATATTTAAAGGAACAAATTACACAGAGGGGTCTGAGAATATTGAAAAATCCCACATTTGGACAGGATAATTTAATGTTTATAACAAAATGGAATCACATTTTAGAGGAATGTACCAAAAAACTCATGAATCTAATTATAAGTGAGAGAAAAAAACTATTAGATGAAGCGAATGAAGAAATCAATATGTTAGAGCAAAAAAGAATCCCACATATGAATAATAAAAGTTACGATGAATTATCACAAAAAATAGCTGATAATTTGGATACCTTAAAGAAAGAAATAAAAAATACTAAAAGAAAGAAATATTTTAGAGATCATGAGGACTATAAAGAAAGAAAGGGAAGGAACTTTAAAATCAAGAATATGAGAGCAAATAATTATAATAATGGTAAAGGAATTTTTTTTAGAGAATAGACACAGTGAAATTAGATCTGGACACAACAATAGGAATACATATAATAATGCTAACAAAAACAAACATCACTATCATACTCTGGCACATAGAGAGAAAATTATTATTCACATAACAACGAAAAGGACTCCAGACAAGGGTACAAAAAGAATCAATATCAGTCAGGGAATAGTAATTATGCACAACATAAGGGACATTACCATCGTATAGAACAAGAAAGGAAGGAAGATAATGACTGGCAGCAACCCAGAAATCCCTTTAAAAAACAGAGAGTCTATTATCAGGAGGATGTCCCTACATATAACAGATTTGAGGATTTAAATAGATTCAGTTCAGAGGAAGATGAGGAGGTTTTTTTAGAAGCAGGCAAAATAAAATACAATCACACAAACTCGGATCTGTTCAACAAAAGGAGAAGGAACATGGACAGAACAGAGTACTAAGTAAAAAGAATAAAATAACTAATAAGGACAAATCTGCAATAACTAATAACAACAATGAAAAGACAGGAAAAGGTATCTTTAACCTATCTAAGATAGAACTAACAAGAGCAGAAATTTTTGTTTTAGACAGAGGCCTTAATTTCGCACCCAGCTATAGAATCAACAAATTTGATACCTACATAGGAGTGCAGAAATTTATACGCAATTTGTGTATCAAAAAATATTTTCTCAATAGTCCTATTGTAAACAATAAGATCCGTGACTCTAATAAATATAAACATGCAGAAGTAAAAAATAGGTCATTATTTAATCCCACACAATATAGGTCGGCCCCAATGGAAACATTCTTAGAATTAGTCCACAGAGACATTAAATATCTCAAAACCAACTACACTTCAAATCTGACTAAAGAGGAACAAATAGCACTAAAAGAATTACAGGATAATGACAAGATAGTGGTGAAGCCGGCCGATAAGGGCGGAGGCACTGTCATAATGGACAGTGAAAAGTATAATGAAGAATGTCTCAGACAACTGAATGATTTAAACACATATAAAAAATTAGACTCAAATCCTGTTTTTGTTTATAGAAAAAGAATTGAGAAATATTTGAACGAAGGACTTAAAGAAGGTATTTTAAATAAGAAGGAGTATCAATATTTATGTAACCAATTCCCCAAAACTGCCAGTTTTTATATACTCCCTAAAATCCATAAAGATCCCATAAACCCTCCAGGGAGGCCCATTGTGTCTGGGGTAAATTCACACACTAGCAATCTATCTGCATACATAGATTCATTCCTACAAACATACGTTAAGAATACAAAATCCTACTTGAAAGACACCATTAGTATATTAAACCATCTGGAAGACATTCAATGGAATAAAGAGTGGATGTTAGTCACCGGAGATGTCACATCCCTATATACCATAATAGACACAGAATTAGGGATTACTTCAGTACGAGACATCTTAAAAAAGGATACTACCCTTGATTCTAAACAGTCACAATTTATTTTGGATGGTATCAGGATCATCTTAGAGACTAACTACTTTTGGTTTAATAAAATATATTATTTACAGATAAGTGGAACGGCGATGGGCACCAGATTTGCGCCCAGTTATGCCAACTTATACATGGCCAATTGGGAAAATCTGTACATCTTCAACTCCCCCTGGGCGCAATATCTGGTGTCCTATCGTTGTTACATAGACGATCTGTTCCTGATTTGGTCAGGAACGGAGGGCCAATTAAACGAATTCAAAGAATATCTAAAATCTAATGAGTTTAATATAACCCTTACATGGAACCAGAGTAGAACTAAAGTAGAGTTTCTTGATTTAGAAATATACATAGAAAATGAGAGATTAAAAACTAAAAATTTCTTCAAAAGTATTGATGTAAATAATTATATTAATTTAAATAGTTGTCATCAAAGACACTGGCTAAAAAATATACCAAAGGGACAATTTATGTGCCTTAGGCGTAACTGTAGGGATGAAGCTGTTTTTCACACTCAATCTAAAATATTAAAAGAAAGATTTATAGAGAAGAATTCCTCGAGAGGTGGCAAATTTGGACAGAAAAAATCTACTCCAGTATAAACAAAAAGTAACTGGATATCAAAAACAGATAATTCAGCAAGTAGATTGATTTTACAACACAGCACCCAAAGTAAAGAAGTCAGAGAAATTATACAAAAACATTGGGGAATTTTATTTAGATACCCAAGTCTATCTGAACTCATAGAAGATAAACCGTACATAATGTTTAAAAAGTTTCCAAACTTAAAAGTACAACTTACACACAAAACAATAAAAAAGACAGAGGGTATTAATTCAAATAAAAACTGGTTACCAGCATTACAAGAAGGTTTTAGAAGGTGCCAGTTTTGCAATGCCTGTAAAGAAATGAAAAAGGGACCTAAAATTTGCAACAAATTTTATTCCATGGATGGAAATAGGAACTATAACATTAATCAAGTTATCACGTGCAACAGTAAGAATGTAATATATCTGTTACGTTGCACGTGTAATTTAATTTACATAGGACACACCTCCAGGCTTCTAAAAACAAGATTGAATGAGCATATATACAACATAAGGAAAGGTTTTCAGAAACATACACTATCGGCACACTTTGACAAAAAACACAATAGAAGAATAGAGGATCTTGAGTTTCTGGGCATCAGGAAGGTAGAATCTGGGTGGAAAGGAGGTGATATACAGAATCAATTAGGTCATTTGGAGATGAAATGGATCCACATTATGGATAGTCTTATACCAAATGGCCTTAATAAGGACTTCGAACTTCACCATTTTTTATAAATTCCCCAACCTATATACCAACTAATATATTCTTTAACCTTACCTGTAATATTCTCTATAAAGTATTTTTGAAGAAACCAATTAAAAATAAAACTCCTTATCCCTAGTATTAATGTATCAATGTAAAACAGTACAAATTAACAATTTAAATGTACAAGCACTATTTTAAACCTAATCATATTATCTGGTATTAGTTAGTCACTTACATTTGCAAATTATATGTAGATGAATTACCCTAAGATTACTATTAATAGGATAGTTCTCATTTACAAAATGTATATGATTCTGTTTTTTATAATAATGAGAACATTACGGATATGAAATATTTTTAAGGTGTATATTTTTCTTTAGGTTCCGTATAAACATATTACATACTAACTGTAAATATTTTCTATTTATATGGTACCTTGTATACTTGTAAAATGAAATAAGTTTGTCTAATTAATTTTAACATTCCTTTGTCTAATATTTCTACCCTTAACTAATGTTTATGCATATATTGGTGAATATGCAAAACAGAATGAGAAGCAGTCTGCCAGGAACGAACAGCAGCATCAATAGCTTGTTCTATGGCCCGGTTACCACCTGGTAGTAGCTTCTTTCTGCCCAATTGTGCTTTTCACAGAGGAAAACTTTCCTGTAGTATATCAGTCTGATCCCGCCGACATGGTCAGTCCAGCCCCCGAAATACCAGGCAATTCTCCTCTGAACAAGGAACATGACAACCCCAGACGATCGTTTCAGCCTCCTTTGGGCCTCGTCAGTGAGGTGCAGCCATATCCCTCTAAGCACATTGGGCAAGGAGTCCATGTCTGGTTTCCCCCATCACCCTTAGGGAGACTATCCCCAGGGTCATATTTGCATATGCAAAACAGAATGAGAAGCAGTCTGCCAGGAATGAACAGCAGCATCAATAGCTTGTTCTATGGCCCGGTTACCACCTGGTAGTAGCTTCTTTCTGCCCAATTGTGCTTTTCACAGAGGAAAACTTTCCTGTAGTATATCAGTCTGATCCCTCCGACATGGTCAGTCCAGCCCCGAAATACCAGGCAATTCTCCTCTGAACAAGGAACATGACAACCCCAGACGATCGTTTCGGCCTCCTTTGGGCCTCGTCAGTGAGGTGCAGCCATATCCCTCTAAGCACATTGGGCAAGGAGTCCACGTCTGGTTTCCCCCATCACCCTTAGGGAGACTATCCCCAGGGTCATATTTGCATATGCAAAACAGAATGAGAAGCAGTCTGCCAGGAATGAACAGCAGCATCAATAGCTTGTTCTATGGCCCGGTTACCACCTGGTAGTAGCTTCTTTCTGCCGAATTGTGCTTTTCACAGAGGAAAACTTTCCTGTAGTATATCAGTCTGATCCCGCCGACATGGTCAGTCCAGCCCCGAAATACCAGGCAATTCTCCTCTGAACAAGGAACATGACAACCCCAGACGATCGTTTCGGCCTCCTTTGGGCCTCGTCAGTGAGGTGCAGCCATATCCCTCTAAGCACATTGGGCAAGGAGTCCACGTCTGGTTTCCCCCATCACCCTTAAGGAGACTATCCCCAGGGTCATATTTGCATATGCAAAACAGAATGAGAAGCAGTCTGCCAGGAACGAACAGCAGCATCAATAGCTTGTTCTATGGCCCGGTTACCACCTGGTAGTAGCTTCTTTCTGCCCAATTGTGCTTTTCACAGAGGAAAACTTTCCTGTAGTATATCAGTCTGATCCCGCCGACATGGTCAGTCCAGCCCCGAAATACCAGGCAATTCTCCTCTGAACAAGGAACATGTGCTTAGAGGGATATGGCTGCACCTCACTGACGAGGCCCAAAGGAGGCTGAAACGATCGTCTGGGGTTGTCATTTTCCTTGTTCAGAGGAGAATTGCCTGGTATTTCGGGGCTGGACTGACCATGTCGGCGGGATCAGACTGATATACTACAGGAATGTTTTCCTCTGTGAAAAGCACAATTGGGCAGAAAGAAGCTACTACCAGGTGGCAACCGAGCCATAGAACAAGCTATTGATGCTGCTGTTCGTTCCTGGCAGACTGCTTCTCATTCTGTTTTGCATATGTAAATATGACCCTGGGGATAGTCTCCCTATGGGTGATGGGGGAAACCAGACGTGGACTCCTTGCCCAATGTGCTTAGAGGGATATGGCTGCACCTCACTGACGAGGCCCAAAGGAGGCCGAAACGATCGTCTGGGGTTGTCATTTTCCTTGTTCAGAGGAGAATTGCCTGGTATTTCGGGGCTGGACTAACCATGTCGGCAGGATCAGACTGATATACTACAGGAAAGTTTTCCTCTGTGAAAAGCACAATTGGGCAGAAAGAAGCTACTACCAGGTGGCAACCGGGCCATAGAACAAGCTATTGATGCTGCTGTTCGTTCCTGGCAAACTGCTTCTCATTCTGTTTTGCATATATATTGGTGAATGCCTTCACTTTGAATATTTCTACTTGGAGGCAGTTTTATGGTGACCATAAATTTAAATGTTTGCCCATTTTAAAGATGGAGGACCGTGTACCGGATTTCCGGTTTAAGGATTTTGAATGACTTAAATTAAGGTTTTGGACATGAGCACACCATCCTTGATAAAGCTTATTGCGAAACGTACGTTGGATTTATCGTTCTCTGGCGCCTTCCCAAGTATCTGCACACCAATAAGAAGAGCAACAGTTACTGGACTTTCTGGGGGAGGTTGTGTGGTTCAGTTTCTACACTCCTTACCACGGTTTCTAGTATCCTGTTAAGCTCATATTGAGCAATTACTATACTGTATTGCCTAAACTTATTACAAAAGGTGTTGATAGCAGGTCTGGTGACGCTATTTTATATATTTTATGTATTGTGTTTTAAATAAATTCATTTATCTGAACAACTGGTACAAGAATCTGTTTACCCAACACTATAAAAGTGGGTGTCCGCTTCTACCTGAGCTTGGTTATAGCTCCACCGCATGTGAGTAACCATTTGCACAGACACAAGTTTTGTATTCCAACAAAGTTACAGAATTACGCTATGTGGCATATTTCTTCTTTTTTATGAGGATCAAGAGAGACCACACAGAAGACTGAAGAGTGCCAGGAAGAGTATACATATCCTTATATGAACTCTATATTAATACATTTTAAGGTTTAACATATATTAGTGGCACCATATATATAAAAAAAAAATTGTGTTTATCTTATCTTATCACATTTATTTCATAAAGGGACATATGACCAAAAGATTCAAGGGCATCTTTTAACCTTGAGAATGAGGATAGTGGGTCCGAAGAGAACATTGTGACATTATCTGCAAATAATGCTATTTTGTGATTTGTGCCATGTAGGGTAACCCCATCTATCCTTTTATCCGACCTAATTTGGTCTGCAAGGGGTTCAATTGCCAGAGAAAATAGCAAAGGCGAGAGGGGGGCATCCCTGTCTGGTGCCATTAGAAATTGGGAAGGGGAGTGAGTGAAATCCTAGTCCTTTAACCGTCATTGTGGGGGTAGAGTATAGAGCTTGAATAGCCGTCAGTTTTTCCGGGAAACAAAGGTCCTAAGAACCTCCCATAAGTAACCTTATCAAACGTGATCAAAGGCTTTCTCTGCATCAAGTGAGATGAAAGAGAATGGCCTATTCAATCTGGTGGATTCAGTACAGATGTTAAGCGGGCGCCTGGTGTTGTCAGGTCCTTCACGGTTGGCTATGAACCCTACCTGGTCTAAGTCAATAAGGTGTGGGAGTAGCGTGGATATACAATTAGCTAATAATTTGGCATATATTTTGACATCTAAGTTAATCAAAGAAATATGGCCTATAACTAGAGCAGAGGGATAGGTCTTTTGGGGGTTTTGGTATAGTATTATTGTGGCTTTTAAAAACTCCCTGGCAAACTTTTCTTCTTCCTTGGCCTGGTTAAAAAACCTGAGGAGTAGAGGTGCTAATTCATTGATATAGTTTTTATAGAAGATCGCCGGGTATCCATCAGGGCCCCGCACTTTAAAGGCTTTCAGATGTTTGATAACATTTTTAATATCTTTGAGTGTAAAGGGGGCTGTGAGGGACTCTCGGTGTTCATCTGAGAGAAGGGAACTTCAAATGATACAGGAACACACGCATTTCTGGAGTAGTGGCTAGTGAGTGACCAAACACCTCTTCTAAATTGTATAATCTCAAATAACATTTTTCGAAGCACATGCCTATCTTTGAGGGATTGTCAATAGACCTGGTTCCCAGATTGAATGTGATGGATTCTAGATGTACTTGTCCTATTTTTAAGTTTATTGGCTAAAAGAGTATCTGCTTTGTTGCTCTTGTAATAGAAGAGTTGTTTTAACTTAAGGAGGTTAGCTTGGGTGCATTTTAGTTCTAGGTCAGTCCCAACACTACCCTCTGTGGCACCCTCATCTACAGACCTCCCAGACCTCGTCCTGCCTTCTGTGACTCCATCACCGACCTCATCGCACCCCACGCCCTCTCCTCAACAAACTACATCCTCCTCTGTGACCTCAACTTCCACCTAGACAACCCCAATGACCACAACACTGCCAACCTCTTAGAAAACCTTGGAACCATCGGACTAAAGCAACTCGTCAACTCCCCAACCCACTTAGCCGGACACACACTCAACCCTATCTTCTCTGCAGGCAACCACATCTCATTCAACCACATCACCGAACTGCATTGGACCGACCACCATTGCATACATTTTTCCTTCAACAAACCCACCGCACACCTCTGGCAGCACCACCCACCCCGCAGAAACTGGAACAACATCACCGAAGACCAACTGCACTCCACCCTGAACAAGTGCCCCCCAGCTACCTCCACAGATGCCAACTCCTCCGCCTGCAACCTCCACCACTGGCTTACAGACTGCACTTACACCCTTGCCCCTCTCAAGAAACGGTCCAACCGCCAACCCACCAACAAAGCTAGTTGGTTCACCACTGCCCTCCAGGACTCCAAACGCCACTGCAGGGGATTTGAAAAGGAACTTGAGATTTAGCAAGACCCCCTCAAATAAAACAGCCTACAAAGAAGCCATCACTACCCACCACCACCTCATCAAAACCATCAAGAAGACAGCCATCCAAGATAGAATCAATGCCAACATCCACAACAGCAAGGAGCTTTTCACAGTCATCAAGGAATTCTCCAATCCCAACAGCGACACCGACATCCCGCCCTCCCAGGTCCTCTGCGATAAGCTCGCAATGTACTTCCACTGCAAGATTGTCTACATCTATGACAGCTTCACGCCCCAGAACTCACCCACCACCGCCTACCCACCAACTCCCACTGATACCTCACCCAAATACACCACCGCCTACCCCCCACTGACCATCTGGAGCCCCCTCACCACAGAGGACACCATCAGAATCATGAGATCGATCCACTCCGGAGCACCCTCGGACCCATGCCCACATCACATTTTCAACAAAGCGGATGACACCATCGCCCCCGAGCTCTGCAGCACCATCAACTGCTCCATCGAAACCGGCACCTTCCCGAATGACTGGAAGCATGCAGAATTAAAACCCCTACTGAAAAAACCCACGGCTGACCCCAATGATCTGAAGAACTACTGCACAATCTCTTTGCTCCCCTTTGCGGCCAAAGTCATCGAAGTCCATCAACGCGCAACTCGTTGACTACATCAAAGCCAACCACACCCTGGACCCCTCCCAATACGGTTTCAGGAGCAACCACAGCACCGAGACTGCCCTCCTTGCCACCACAGACGACATCCTCACCCTACTCGACCGAGGAGAGACCGCCGCACTCATTCTCCTAGACCTCTCAGCAGCATTTGACATTGTCTCCCACCTCACCATCCACAACCAACTACACGATGCTGGCATACGCGACAAAGCCCTGGAATGGATCACCTCCTTCCTCACCGGCAGAACCCAGAAAGTTAGACTCCCACTCTTCACCTCCAAGCCCACAGAAATAAGCTGCGGTGTACCCCAAGGCTCTTCGCTGAGCCCCACCCTATTCAACATCTACATGGCCCCTCTCTCCGCCATCGCCTGATGACACGACCTCAACATTGTCTCCTACGCCGACGACACCCAGCTAATCATCTCACTCACCAGTGATCCCACCACCACCAAGAGAAACGTCCACGAAGGGCTGACAGCAGTCGCCATCTGGATGAACTGCAACTGCCTAAACCTGAACGCAGACAAGACCGAAGTCCTCCTCCTTGGTCCCACCACATCCGCTTTGAATAACTCATGGTGGCCCACAGCCCTCAGACACCCTCCAACCCCCACCGACCATGCACGAAATCTAGGCATCATCCTGGACTCATTGCTCTCCATGGACCGGCAAATCAACGCCGTCTCTTCTACATGCTTCCACACACTTCACCTGCTGTGAAAGATCTTCAAATGGATCCCAACCGAGACCAGGAAGACTGTCACTCATGCCCTTGTCAGCAGCCGACTGGACTATGGTAACGCTCACTATGCCGGCACCACCATCAAGCTCCAAAAGAGACTACAGCGCATCCAGAACTCCTTGGCCAGACTAATCCTTGACATCCCTCGTCAATGCCACATCACCAAACACCTGCGGGACCTGCACTGGCTCCCCATCAACAAAAGAATAACCTTCAAGCTTCTCACCCACGCATTCAAGGCCCTCCACAACATCGGCCCCAAATACTTGAACCACCACGTTACCTTCTACACCCCTACCAGACAACTTCGATCGGCCCACCAAGCCCTCGCTGTCCCCCCCCGCATCAGGAAAAACCACAGCGGGATGCAGATCGTTCTCTCACCTGGCAGCCAAGACTTGGAAACACCCTCCCGCTGCACCTCAGACAAGCTACCACCCTAACTAAGTTCAGAAAGGACCTCAAGACCTGGCTCTTTGACTGAACTGCAACCCTCAGCGCTTTGAGACCCTTACGGGTGAATAGCCACGGTTTACAAGAACCCGATAGTTAGATAGATAGATAGATATGTGATTTCTAAGTTTTGCAATTTGTTCTGTAGTGGTGTCTGAGAGTACAGATCTGTTAGAAAGCTCTAAGCGTCGTAGTTCAATGTGGGATCGGGAAAGGGGTAGGCCCAAAAGCTTTTTTAGATAAGCTTGTCTCCTTATGATAAGAGCTCTAAAAGTGGCCTTGGCAGCACCCCCAGAGTGTGTCATCTTGGACCTGTTTGTTGTCATTTGTTTGGTCGTAGAAAATTATATCTTTTCTAAGTTCTTCTTTAAAAGGGATCTCCAACAGGACCTGGTGGGGGAAGTGCCAGGAGTACTTTGTGCTATTGTTCTCCGTCAAATGGAGAGTTACTGTGACAAAGTCATGGTCTGACCATGGACACAGGGATATATTGGAACTCTTAACCAGGTCCAGGGTTTCTGCTGAGCAGAAAATGTGGTCCAGTCTAGTATACGTTTTGGTGTGGGTGGGAAAAAAGAGTGTAGTCTTTGTCCCTGGGGGTGGAGTGATCTCCATGTGTCATAATATTAAATTGGGCAATAACTTGCTGGAATTTGGTCGAGAGTTTGTGTAGTGTGGGGAGTCTGTTTTATGTGCCCAGTGGATCATCCAATAATAAAGGGAGACTGAGTGGGATAATCCAGGGCCCACAGGGATGCCACCTAAATCATATTGAAGTCTCCCACAAGTATGACTCTGCCTATTTTCACCAGGTCAACTGCAAGAAGGATTCGTTTGAGATACTTAGGTTGGTGGGAGTTATATGGACACTAGAGTGTAACTAACATGGTCTTGTTTGCATATTAAAATTAGGAACCTGGCTTGGGGGTCCTTCAGGACCTGGAATTGCTTGTAAGCTATTATTTTATGAATCAGGATTGCAGTACCTCTGGCCTTCTTTAAAAAGGGGGTGTACTCTTGCACAGTATAGTCCTTAGATATTGTGTGGTGAGGGTTGTCAGGTGCCCAATGTATCTTGTGCAGAAAGACCACATTAGGGTTATGGTGTTTAAGTGATCTGGCCAGTAGGCTGCACTTATGTGGGGAGTTTAAACCTCTGACATTGTGTGTCAAAATCTTGAGAGGACATGGGAGTCTGTAATGGAGTGTAGGGATCAGGAAGGAGTGTTGGGTAAGAGGAAAGGAGGGGTGGGAAGTATCAGGTATGAGAAGGGAGAGGATTTGGTGGAAATAATCCGCCTTAGTGGAACCCTAGCGTGGGCTTCTGGTGGGGGGGGGAGAGAACAGCAAAGGAGAGCAAAAGTTAACCAAGTTAACCCTGCTCCGCAGACATAGCTACATTTGTCATATAAAAGGAACAATGCAAGAGGAATAACAAGAGATTAGTAGTGAAAAATTCAAACTCACACAAGGTAAGTTTCATAAAGTTCATATAAATCTGTAAACTAACATTCACTTTAAATATACATTTCCAAAGATGGGTCAAATACTCATATCTGCAGTTACGCTACAAAGAGAGAATCAGGAGTAATAACATTCAAGTTAAACCCTAAGGCGGGTTTGTTTTAGCCTTTTTGCTCTATGATCTTTGATGGACTATTCAGGAGCCGAAGCTCTCAGTTTCGGGTTGGCAACCTGTGTGGAGGAGAAAGTCCCGAGTGAAGACCCCAAGAAGTGAGGAGAGCCAGACCCTGAGGAAGAGTAGAGATTACATGAGTTTGGTTATCTTTTGTGACCACCAAATTCGTGGGGTGCCCCCATCGGTATTTAATGTTGGCTTTCCTGAAGGCAGAGGTGACCGGTTGGTAAGTTTTGCAGTATTGTAGAGTATGCGCTGATAAATCCGGTAAGAGCTGAATGTCACTGAATTCCGGCCATCTGCATCAACCTATCTTTGTAGATATAACTATGGAAGCAGACTATTACATTGCGTGGTTTTTCCATGGGAACAGATCTAGATCTCAAGGCCCTAAGGGCTCTTTCCATAGTATCCACCAGTCCTTCTAGGGGAGCCCTGACACTTTCCGGGATACTACTGAACCGTATGTTGTTTCTACCGGATCTGTCCTCAATGTCAGCCATTTTAAACTCCAGTTGGGTAAACTGTTCCGCCAGATTTTCAGTGTAAGATAGCAAGCTGGTCTGATCACCCCTAAATCATCTTGTTTACGATCAAGTGCGTCTACCCTCTTGCCTATCTCTGAAATATCTTCTTGTGTAATAGAGCATATCTGGTTGGCGAGCATCTTCTGTAGAGTGGACTTTGTGATGTGATGATGTGACGGTGTCACTGAGCGCATGCTCGATTGAGATTCTTCATCCAATGTTTCAGGGTCACTTAGCTCTGTGTTTTGGATCTGTGATAGGCTCTTTTGCAGATTGAGTAAAATTATCATATACCGTCTTTTTAGTGACAGTAGGGGCCTTTACTTGTCTCCTAGAGGTATGAGGCATGTTGCCAATATTTTTAAGTCTAGTTCCTAGTTAAAAAGTTAGTTATGCAAAGGTACTGTAAAGTTATCCTGGAAATAGAAAACACTCCTAGCAAAACAAGTTATCCCAAATTACATATATTTACTGCGGAACAGGGGTAGGTGACATCCCCTCAGGCCCTAGAACATCTTGGTTATGTCAGCAGTTAGGTAATAAGCTTTTCCACCTCAGGGGAAAGGGCGGTTACATATATTCTTCCCAAGGTCGAAAAAAATGTGGGGGGAGGGGATTTCTGAAATGATCAGTATCATCAGGTATCATCCAATAATAAAGGGATACTGAGTGGGATAATCCAGGGCCCACAGGGAGGCCACCTAAAATCAACACTGACCAACATCTAAGGAGGGAGAAGAGATACAACTTCCAATCCAGAAAAGTTAAGAGCACATATGGGTAATGTTTACGGGTACCAACAGTGTACCAAGGTTAATATCAGATGAACAATGTCCTGCATAGGGAATCAGCAATTCACAACCCAGCCAGTTTTCAGGTTTAAAACAGAATGACATTTATTAAAGGCTATGCCTAGTATTTATGCAGGTCTGACCCCCCCCCCCCCCCAGATGGCGGTTGAAAGGCTGTTGTACATTACATGGAGGGAACAAGCCCTTTGACATGATACAATAGAATTATATTACTTAAACACTTCAACCACAAGACACTCTTGGCCCTTCTTATCACTTAGGCGTTTCTCTCTGGAGGTGATCAAACAATAGAATGCTTAGCACTAATTAGATTATAGCTGGAGCCAGCAACTCTGTCTTTAGAAATTAGTTTCTTAGCTAAACACAATTAACTCCTTCAGTCCTGACAGAAGGGTCTGTCACATATCTCCCCCCTTGTGGAACACTCCGGCAGACCCGGCTTGACCCTTTGGCGGGTCAACCTGGGGATGACCGGACTAGGAGGTGGTAGGCATGTCAGTTTGCCAGGACAATCCATCTGTATTCCGTTATGAGAGAAAATTCCTGTCCATACAAAGAAGGGTTCAACTTCCTCAGTGCCCAGAACTAGGGCTAAACAGTCCTTCAAAATCCCATCAGCTTCTTTACGAGTTTTCTGTACCTGCTCTTTATAGGTATCCACAATCCCTTCATACTGACATAGGGTGCCCTTGAGTTGCTGCACCTCACTATGAGCCAGCGTCAGCTTCTCCTCAAGTGTCGCTAAGTTTGTCTTTAATGTTTCATGTCCCACTCTCAAGCTGGTGTTTTCTGCAGTCTGTCGGTGCAGGCTTGTCTAGCAGAGATTCACGTTCTAAACATGCTTTTTCCTCTGCGCTCCTCTTCTCCTTCATCAGCGCATTGTAACGGGACTTCCACGTATCAATAGCGGATAGAGATTTACTGAGCTCAGCGTCCTGGGGCTTAGCAGCAGGGGGGTCAGTCTCTGCTGCACGGATCTGAGCACGGGTAGTCACAGGGTTAACATCAGCGGGACCCATGGGAGCATAGGCAGAAACAAGGGGAGCCAAGTCATTTCCAAGAAGAACATTAGCAGGTAAGTCCTTCTTGACCCCCACATTCACAGGTCTAGCGCCCACTCCCCAATCCAAATGTACCCTGGCAACAGGTAGGCTGAACACATCGCCCCCTGCTACCCTCACAGCCACAGTGTCTCCAGTGTACTGTTTCTCAGACACCAAGTTCTTTTGAAGCAAGTCATGGTAGCACCAGTATCCCGTAGACCACTGACCTTCTTCCCATTCACTTTAACCAGTTGCCGGTTATTCCGTTGGGCAGCTTGCACAAGGTCTGCCTCATGTAGGATGCTCCAGCATTCTTGCGCCTCTACGTAGCGGGCCACAGGCTGAGAGTTACGTGGGATTCCGCCGGCGGGTCTTCTCCAGGACTGTGCTTGGTTCGCTGCATTTAGGGGACACTCTGTCTTTTGTGCCCTAGTTGCTTACATCCAAAGCACCAAATAGGCTGTGAGTAGCCCCGTGAATTGAACCGGGCTCTCTGAGGGTAGTTCGTGGCCGGAGGCCGTGTGGTATAGCGGTGCACCGGGGGTTGGTAACTGGCAGCTGCTGGGGTGACTGGGGGTCTGTACTCCACTCTAGCAGGGGGCTTAGTGGTAGCAGTGTCCAGTTTGCGGGCATCCATATACTCATCTGCCAGGCGAGCAGCTTCATGCAGGGTGGAGGGTTTACGGTCCCCGAACCCACTCTCGAACTCCTGCTGATAACTTGTCAAAGCAATGTTCCAACAGGAATAGCTGCAGCACCTCTTCCCCAGATACGGCTTGGCACCCCGCTATCCAGTGAGCTGCTGTGCGGTGCACCTTACATGCCCATTCAACGTAGGAATCACCAG